>NC_041383.1:453589578-453719065 GCF_002162155.2 Triticum dicoccoides
CAGATCCGCCCGCGATTTCCACCGACCACCATGCCGACCTCGTCCTCGTGCCCACCGAGCTCTCCGTCACCTGAGACCTCGTCCATCTTTTCCGTCTTCGTCCACCACTTCGTATACGTCCACGAATCGAGTTGGAACGCGCCAAGTCGAGCGGAACGAGATCTTCTTCCACTCCGGCCACCACGGCGCCATCGTCGATTCTAGCGCCTTCTGCTGCTCCTAAACCTCACAACCAACCTCCTTGTGCTCCTCGGTGAGCCTCTCCATCGGCTCCCCCTCCTTCCCCTTTTGATTTATCGCCGTACACCGCACCCCCTCGCGCCCGAGCTCCCGGCGAGCTCGTGGTAGACGCGCCCGTGTGACCCGCCACGGTTGGCCACGCCTTCCCCTGGCTCCGCTCGCGCTCACCCTCCTCTTCCCGCGCTCACCATTACTTTGGCCACGGCCTGTGTTTGCGCGTGTGCCCGCATGGCCCTGCTGCCCGCCGCGCCTGCTGTGAACTGCTGATGCTGCTCCTCGCTGACGCCAGTTGCTGCCTGCCACCGCGCCCCGTTGCTCATGGCTGGGCCCGTCTCCGGCTGCCGCCGCTTCCTAGAGCCAGCCAGGCCTTGCGCCCCCCTCGCTGGTCGCCGCCCCAGTCCTCGCGACTCCGGCCGGCCGCGCCATGGCCGCTGGCGCGCGCCCTCCTGGGCGCCCGAGTGCTCCACGCCCCTGGTGGCCTCGGGCACGCACGCCCGCGCCCGTTCGCTGCACCCGTCGCCCGCTAGGCCACTAGGGTCTAGGACAACGGGGCCCCACGCCCCTGTTCTTTAAATAAATATATATATATATACTTAATTAATAAACTAATCAGTTAATTAACTTAATTAACCCGGGTTTAATTAGCCTAATCGCTGGATTAGTTGAAACTGCTTTAATTAACTAGACGCGGTCTATGACAGGGTGGCCCCACCCCTGTTGACCTGTCAAACATTGACTGGTTAACTGGGACCCCCCTGGACCCATTGGTCAGCCCCTGGGTGCACTCTGGGTGCACTACACCGGGTGCACTTAGCAGTTTTGCTATTTTAATTCAAATTAATAATAATTCCAGAATATTGTTTAAAACTTTGAAAATTAATAGAAATTAAACCGTAGCTCGGATGAAAAAGTTTTCTACATGAAAGTTGCTCAGAATATTGAGACAAATCCGGATACGTGGTCCGTTCGTCTGCCACACGTCTCTAGCATGGCGAACCTGGAAACTTTCCCCTCCGGTTCATCTGTCTCACAGACGTCCGGGACCGGGAAAACTTTCCCGGATGTTTCCCCCTTTGCCGTAACGCCTAACACTACATTAGAACACGCCTAACACTGCTTATTGCTTGTCATGCATATGTTTGTGTGTATTTACTATTTCTTCCTCCTCTTCTCTCTGGTAGACCCCGAGACCGCTGTTGATGCCCCTGTGATCGACTACGTCGACGACGACCCTTCTTCCGTTTCAGCGGAGCTTCCAGGCAAGCCCCCCTTTTATCATCCCGATATCGCCCATTCTATTCTCTCATGCTTGCATTAGATTTTGCTACTGTTATTGTTTGCTCCTATTCTGATGCATAGCCTGCTTTTGTACCTACTATTGCTACCTACCTGCTTATCCTAAGCTGCTTAGTATAGGTTGGCTAGTGATCCATCAGTGACCCCCACCTTGTCCTTGTCGCCCCTGCTTCATCATCGATGACTCGATCAACGTGATCGATGACCAGAGCTCGACACCTCACATCACATCACGCCTCTTCTGTTGCTCGACTCTGCAGAGCTACTATCGAGTGCCGAGGGTGATCCCTCATAACGCACTCCTGATGATAATTCTATAGTGTAGCTATTTAGTCGTGGTCATCGAGGGTGATTTCCACTTTCACCATTTCCGATACGGCTCTGTCGTTCAACACCTCAAGTGTGAACCTTGAGGGTGGCCCCTCTTACGTTCACCTTGATGATTACATTGAGTGGAATCCATCGGGGGTGATTCCTCGGGTTTTCCCCTTGATGTCTCGACACACGGTTACATTGACTTTACTTGAGACCTTGGTGAAAGTCGGGCGGGCCCGAAGAGCACTCGCAAGATAATGACGTGGCACGACCGGGCATTCTGAGCCCTTGTCGCAAGTCCACGAGGCGGGGCGACAGGGTCACTTTCGATCATGAGTCTCTGCTCGTCTCCGCAAGCTAATAATACACTATGGTTTGGGTATTTGTTCTGAGTTGGCCTCTGGCCTTTACGCACCAACCACCACACGAGAATAGATATGGGCCTCGGCGTCGTGGTATCAGCCGAAGCTTTGTCAGACGTCCAGTTCAGCAGTGCGGCACGGCTGGGCCAGCACCATCCTGTAGTGGTGGAGCCTGGACCCACCCTGCGCGCAACGATCCGGAGTGCAACAAGCGATGGGCCCAGACCTCGGAGTGCTTAGGAGGTAGACCGGCGGGGACCTCTCCGCTGAGCCTAGGTAGGGCTGCGACATGTTGATCTTCCGAGGCCGAGCATTGACCCTAGAAAGGTGTGTCCGGCCAACGTGATCGAGCGTGTTCGAAAACATGGTGCACCCCTGTAGGGAAGATTATCTATTAATAGCCATGTCCACGGTAACGGACGTTCAGACTTATATCCTGATCTTATACAACTACGAATGGATACTTGAGTATGTGGCTCCGGGATTGCTTTCTCGCAGGGAGTCGAGGAAGGATCTCTAGGCATTAATGTTACAACATGCTTGTTAAATATTAAACTACTATTCTTTACTCTTCTACATGCTGCAAGATGCGAGGAGCTGTGTGAAGATGCTAGTCTTCGATAGGCTAGGCCTTCCCCTTCTATTCTGGCATTCTGCAGTTCGGTCCACAGATACAAACCTTCCATTTGGTACCAGTGCATACTTAGTATAGATCTGATGCTTGCGAGTACTTTGGATGAGTACTCACGGTTGCTTTGCTACCCCTTTTCCCCCTTCTTTCTTCTTTCCAGTTTATGCAACCAGATGGTGGATCCCTGGAGCCAGATGCCACCGCCGATGGATGCTGCTACGTGAAGATCGTCGACGACCAGGAGTAGTTAGGAGGTCCCAGGCAGGAGGCCATGCCTCTTCGATCGTTGTTGCTTTTGTGCTAGCCTTCTTAAGGCATCCTTGTTTAACTTTATGTCTGTACTCAGATATTCTTGCTTCCGCTGACTCTTGTGTATCGAGCTATGTATTCGAGCCCTCGAGGCCCCTGGCTTGTAATATAAAGTTTGTATTATTTTATTTGTGTCTAGAGTTGTGTTGTGATATCTTCCCGTGAGTCCCTGATCTTGATTGTACACATTTGCGTGTATGATTAGTGTATGATTGAATCGGGGGCGTCACGCGCAGCGACGGTGGACGAAGACAAGGGGGCTTGAGAAGGAGGAAGAAACGGGGCGGTGGTACCAAGATTCGAGAAGACGCAGGGAAGGGGTAAAGTGAGCACCGCGCCCACGGTTATTCATTTTTACGGGGAAGGCACGGGCCGCCTCCTTTCCCATTAACTGCGATACGAAGCATGCATGCGAAAACCGCCCCACGCATGCCCCCCACGTCACACATGACCTCCCCCATGTCATGCAGGTCGTGGGGAAGCGCGGCGGACGAAAAGTTTTTTACCGCAGTGAAATCAGCCTAGTCTGCCCGCGCACCATTTTGGGCCTGGCCCAACAATGCGTTGCGCCTATGTGTGGCCCAGGCCCGGGGGCTCCTGTCGGTGTACTAAAGTAGGGGCACTCCTTTGTACCCCTTACTTGTGCGCGGGCAGTCAGAGCCACAGGCCGAAGCCACACTTAGCAGAGCAAAAGGAAGGAGAAGAAGCCACAAAAGCAATCAAAGCAACTTCAAGGACCAAGGCCACAAAGATCGGATGGACGAAGCAGGTTTCCCCGGCAAGGACCCTTGCCGGGGAAACCTCAAAAGCCCTGGAAAGACCCTTGCCGGGGCAGCTCGCCCACACCAATGGAGCGAGCCACCCTCGAGCCCACGGTCTCTAACGCGAACAACCACGTTGGGCAAGGGCTCAGCAGGCACCTCCATGGTGGCATGCAAATCTTTGTGAACCCAAACAATGCTCAAGATCAGATAAGGGTTGGAGGGCAACAATCCTCATCAAGATTCTTACAAAGGAAAACCCACAAGACCCCCGACAGGATCCTAGCCGGGGGCGGCAGTGCGCCATGACAAGACCCTTGCCGTGCCACCCGGCAAGACTCTTGTCGGGCCACCCGGCAAGACCCTTGCCGAAGGTGATAGCGGGACCACTACCAGGCCCGCACCAACCGAGTCCCCACCGCCGTTCACATGCAGCTGCCAGCCCAACCAGCTGGGCAGGCACCTGCGTGGCAACATGCGGCTTCCAGGCCAACTCAGCACACACCTGCGTGGTGGCATGCGGATCTTCATGGAGGCTCCGCCACCGTGCCACCTCAGCTGCTTGCCTGCCTACATGGCACTGCATGCATCGCTGGCCAGGGCGCGTGTCGAAGCGAGGAGGAGCGGCGATGGACGGGACGGGCCTCGCTCCCGTCCCCAATAAAGTGAAGGACACCTAAGCTGCACATTAAATGCATCTTGTCCTGTAATACGAGCGATAATCTCGCAGCACTGTAGGCCTTTCCACCTCCCGTGTGCCACTGTGGCAGCCCCTTTCGACTATAAAAGGAGGCCCATGGCGTATTGGAGAGGGATTCGGCTCTTTCGAACCACACAGCACCCTTAGCTAGTTCGAGAGCTCAAGAACACTCAATACATCCACCAAGAAGGACTAGGGTTTTATGAATCCTCGCGGTCCGAACCTGGGTAAACGATCTTTGTGTTGATTACTAATCCTGATCTTCTCACAACCCCACGCCCCAAGACCGTAGTAGGGATTCTTGTGATCCCATAGGTGTCGTTTCCCACCGACAGAAATCATCACCATCGTCATCACCAACGATCCTCTCATCGGGAGGGGGTCAGTCTCCATCAACATCTTCACCAGCACCATCTCCTCTCAAAACCCTAGTTAATCTCTTGTATCCAATCTTGTATCAAAACCACAAATTGGTACCTGTGGGTTGCTAGTAGTGTTGATTACTCCTTGTAGTTGATGCTAATTGATTTACTTGGTGGAAGATCATATGTTCAGATCCTTAATGCATATTAATAATCCTCTGATCATGAACATGAATATGCTCTGTGAGTAGTTACATTTGTTCCCGAGGACATGGGTGAAGTCTTGCTATTAGTAGTCATGTCAATTTGGTATTCGTTCGATATTTTGATGAGATGTATGTTGTCTCTCCTCTAGTGGTGTTATGTGAACGTCGACTACATGACACTTCACCATTATTTGGGCCTATAGGAAGGCATCGGGAAGTAATAAGTAGATGATGGGTTGCTAGAGTGGCAGAAGCTTAAACCCTAGTTTATGCGTTGCTTCGTAAGGGGCTGATTTGGATCCACTAGTTTCATGCTATGGTTAGGTTTACCTTAATACTTCTTTTGTAGTTGCGGATGCTTGCACTAGGGGTTAATCATAAGTGGGATGCTTGTCCAAGAAAGGGCAGTACCCAAGCACCGGTCCACCCACATATCAAATTATCAAAGTACTGAACGCGAATCATACGAGCGTGATGAAACAAGCTTGACGATAATTCCCATGTGTCCTCGGGAGCGCTTTTCTCATTGTAAGAAATTGTCCAGGCTTCTCCTTTGTTACAAAAAGGATTGGGCCACCTTGCTGCACTTTATTTACTTTCATTGTTTTTTACCCGTTACAAATTGTCTTATCACAAAACTATCTGTTACCTACAATTTCAGTGCTTGCAGAGAATACCTTATTGAAAACCGCTTGTCATTTCCTTCTGCTCCTCGTTGGGTTTGACACTGTTACTTATCGAAAGGACTATGATAGATCCCCTATACTTGTGGGTCATCAAGACTCTTTTCTGGCGCCGTTGCCGGGGAGTGAAGTGCCTTTGGTGAGTGGAACTTGGTAAGGAAACATTTATATAGTGTGCTGAAATTTTCTGTCACTTGTTACTATGGAAACTAATCCTTTGAGGGGCTTGTTCGGGGCATCTTCGCCTCGACCAGTAGAGCAAAGAGTTGCTCCTCAACCCACTGAACCTACTGAAAATGTTTACTTTGAAATTCCTTCAGGTATGATAGAGAAACTGCTAGCTAATCCTTTTGCAGGAGATGGAACATTGCATCCCGATTTACACCTTATCTTTGAGGATGAAGTTTGTGGATTATTTAAGCTTGCAGGTATACCCGATAATGTTGTTAAGAGGAAGGTCTTTCCTTTATATTTGAAGGGAGACGCATTTACATGGTATAGGCTATGTGATGATACGGGATCTTGGAACTATAAACGATTGAAGTTGGAATTTCACTAGAAGTTCTATCCTATGCATCTTGTTCATCGTGATCGTGATTACATATATAATTTCTGGCCTCGCGAAGGAGAAAGCATCGCTCAAGCTTGGGGGAGGCTTAAGTCAATGTTATATTCATGCCCCAATCATGAGCTCTCAAGATAAATGATTATTCAAAAAATTTATGCTCGGCTTTCTCTCAATGATCGCACCATGCTTGATACTTCCTGTGCTGGTTCTTATATGCTGAAGACTACTGAATTCAAGTGGTATTTACTGGAAAGAACTAAACCCAACTCTGAAGATTGGGGTTCCGATGATGGTAAGGAGTCAGGTATGACACCTAAGTTTGATTGTGTTAAATCTTTTATGGATACCAATGCTTTTCATGGATTTAGCGCTAAATATGGATTTTACTCTGAGATAGTAGCTTCTTTCTGTGAATCTTTTGCTACTCACGTTGATCTCCCTAAGGACAAGTGGTTTAAATATAATCCTCCCATTGAAGTAAAAGTAGTTGCACCTGTTACAGTTGAAGAAAATACTATCACTTATAATGATCCTATTGTTCCTACTACTTATGTTGAGAAACCACCTTTTCCTGTTAGAATAAAGGATCATGCTAAAGCTTCAACTGTGGTTCGTAAGAGTAATACTAGAACATATACACCTCCCGAGCAAAATAAAGTTGAACCTAGTATTGCTATGGTTAAAGATCTCTTGGATGATAATATAGATGGGCATGTTATTTACTACTGCGGTGAAGCTGCTCACATTGCTAAACTTGATGCTAAGATACATAGACCTGTTGTAGGCATGCCTGTTATTTCTGTTAAAATAGGAGATCATTGTTATCATGGCTTATGTGATATGGGAGCTAGTGCTAGTGCAATACCTCATTCCTTATATGAAGAAATTATGCATGATATTGCACCCACTGAAATAGAAGGTATTGATGTTACAATTAAGCTTGCCAATAGAGATACTATTTCACCAGTTGGGATTGTTAGAGATGTTGAAGTCTTGTGTGGGTAAGTTAAATATCCTACTAATTTTCTTGTTCTTGGTTCCCCACAAGATAGCTTTTGTCCCATTATATTTGGCAGACCCTTCTTGAATACTGTTAATGCTAGGATTGATTGCAAAAAGGATGTTGTTACAATTGGCTTAGGGTGTATGTCTCATGAGTTTAATTTTGCTAAGTTTAGTAGACAACCTCGTGATAAAGAATTTCCTAGTAAGGATGAAATAATTGGTCTTACCTCTATTGCCGTACCTCGTGCTGATCCGTTAGAACAATATTTGCTAGACCATGAAAATGATATGTTTATGAATGAAAGAAGGGAAATAGATGAAGTATTCCTTCAATAGGGTCCTATTCCGAGACACAATTTGCCTGTTGAAACCCTAGGGGATCCTCCTCCACCCAAGGGTGATCCTATGTTTGAGCTCAAACCATTACCTGATAATCTTAAATATGCTTATCTTGATGAAAAGAAGATATATCATGTTATTATTAGTGCTAACCTTTCAGAGCAAGAAGAGGAAAGATTATTGAAAACTCTGAAGAAGCACCATGCTGCTATTGGATATACTCTGGATGATATTAAGGGCATTAGTCCCACTCTATGCAAACACAATATAAAATTGGAGAAAGATGCCAAACCAGTTAGACACCCTCAATGATGTTTAAATCCTAAGATGAAAGAAGTGGTAAGAAAGGAGATACTAAAGCTCCTTGAGGCAGGTATAATTTATCCCGTTGCAGATAGTGATTGGGTAAGTCCTGTCCATTGCGTCCCTAAGAAGGGAGGTATTACTGTTGTTCCTAATGATAAAGATGAATTGATTCCACAAAGAATTATTACAGGTTATAGGATGGTAATTGATTTTCATAAACTAAATAAAGCTACTAAGAAAGATCATTACCCTTTACCTTTTATTGATCAAATGCTAGAAAGACTATCCAAACATACACATTTCTGCTTTCTAGATGGTTATTCTGGTTTCTCTCAAATACCTGTGTCAGCGGAAGATCAATCAAAAACTACTTTTACTTTCCCTTTCGGTACTTTTGCTTATAGGCGTATGCCTTTTGGTTTATGTAATGCACCTGCTACCTTTCAAAGATGCATGATGGCTATATTCTCTGACTTTTGTGAAAAGATTTGTGAGGTATTCATGGATGACTTCTTCGTTTATGGATCCTCTTTTGATGATTGCTTGAGCAACCTTGATCGAGTTTTGCAGAGATGTGAAGACACTAGTCTCGTCTTGAATTAGGAAAAGTGCAACTTTATGGTTAATGAAGCCATTGTCTTGGGGGAGGTATTGAAGTTTATAAAGCTAAAGTTGATGCTATTGAAAAGATTCCATGTCCTATGGACATTAAAGGTATAAGAAGTTTCCTTGGTCATGCCGGTTTTTATAGGAGGTTCATTAAGGACTTTTCTAAAATCTCTAGGCCTCTGACTAATTTATTGCAAAAAGATATTCCTTTTGTCTTTGATGATGATTGTGTAGAAGCTTTTGAGATACTTAAGAAAGCTTTGATCACTACACCTATTGTTCAGCCGTCTGATTGGAATTTACCCTTTGAAATTATGTGTGATGCTAGTGATTATGATGTAGGTGTTGTTCTAGGGCAAAGAGTTGATAAGAAATTAAATGTTATCTAGTATTCTAGTAAAACTCTTGATACTGCCCAGAGAAATTATGCTACTACTGAAAAAGAATTCTTAGCAGTTGTATTTGCATGTGATAAGTTCAGACCTTATATTGTTGACTCTAAGGTTACTATTCACACTGATCATGCTGCTATTAAGTATCTTATGGAAAAGAAAGATGCTAAACCTAGACTTATTAGATGGGTTCTCTTGCTTCAAGAATTTGATTTGCATATTATTGATAGAAAGGGAGCTGAGAACCCCGTTGCAGACAACTTGTCTAGAATAGAGAATGTTCTTGATGACCCACTACCTGTTGATGATAGCTTTCCTGATGAACAATTAGCGGTCATTAATGCTTCTCGTACTCCTCCATGGTATGCGGATTATGCTAATTACATAGTTGCTAAATTTATACCACCTAGTTTCACATACCAGCAAAAGAAAAAGTTCTTTTATGATTTAAGACATTACTTCTGGGATGACCCACACCTTATAAAGAATGAGTAGATGGCGTTTTTAGACGTTGTGTAGCTGAGCATGAACAGGAATAGATCCTATGCAAGTGTCACTCCGAATCATATGGAGGACACCACGCTGGAGACAGAACTGCACATAAGGTATTGCAATCCGGTTTTTATGGGCCTACTCTCTTCAGAGATGCTCGTAAGTTTGTCTTGTCTTGTGATGAATGTCAAAGAATTGGTAATATTAGTAGACGTCAAGAAATGACTATGAATTATTCTCTTGTTATTGAACCATTTGATGTTTGGGTCTTTGATTGTACGGGACCTTTTCCTGCCTCTAATGGTTATACACATATTTTAGTTGTTGTTGATTATGTTACTAAGTGGGTAGAAGCTTCCAACTAGTAGTGTTGATCATAACACCTCTATTAAGATGCTTAAAGAAGTTATTTTTCTGAGGTTTGGAGTCCCTAGATATCTCATGACTGATGGTGGTTCACATTTTATTCATGGTGCTTTTCGTAAAATGCTTTCTAAGTATGATGTTAATCATAGAATTGCATCTCCTTATCACCCGCAGTCTAGTGGTCAAGTAGAATTGAGCAATAGAGAGCTCAAATTAATTTTGCAAAAGACTGTCAATAGATCTAGAAAGAATTGGTTCAAGAAACTTGATGATGCAATATGGGCCTATAGAACTGCATATAAAATCATATGGGTATGTCTCCGTATAAGATGGTATATGGAAAAGCATGTCACTTACCTCTCGAACTTGAACATAAGGCATATTGGGCTATTAAAGAGCTCAACTATGATTTCAAACTTGCCGGTGAAAATATGTTATTTGACATTAGCTCACTTGATGAATGGAGAACCCAAGCCTATGAGAATGCCAAGTTGTTTAAAGAAAAAGTTCAAAGATGGCATGACAAAAGAATACAAAAGCGTGAGTTTAACGTTTGTGATTATGTGTTGCTATTCTACTCTCGTTTAAGATTTTTTGCAGGAAAACTTCTCTCTAAATGGGAAGGCCCTTACATTATCGAGGAGGTATATCGTTCCGGTGCCATAAAAATCAACAACTTCGAAGGCACAAATCCGAAGGTGGTGAACGATCAAAGAATTAAACATTATATCTCAGGTAATCCTATCAATGTTGAAACTAATATTATTGAAACCATAACCCCGGAGGAATACATAAGGGACACTTTCCAGAACGTTTCAGACTCTGAAAAGGAATAGGTATGCGGTACGGTAAGTAAACCGACTCCAAAACAGTTCTGATGGCTATTTTTCTCTGTTTTGGAATATTTAAGAATTTTGGAAAGCAAGAAGTAATCTGGGAAGGACACGAGGCCTCCACGAGGGTGGAGGGCGCGCCCACCCTTACTGGGCACGCCCCCCTGTCTCGTGGGCACCTCGTGTACCTCCCGGACTCCGTTTTCTTGCACGTTACTTATTTTGGTCAGTAAAAATTCATTATATAATCTCCTGAAGGTTTTGACCACATATCACACAAAAATCCTCTGTTTTTGTTTCGAGCTGTTGCTATTGCAGATTTAGAGCAAGATGTCTTCTCAAGAGTCAGTCGGTAAGAGTCGGGTGTCTCACCTAACACCAGGTCCAGGAGCAAATAACGATGCTTATCACTTTGGACCATCAACGGAGGATGAGATGGAGGCCGACTTGAAAAGGATAGATGCCATGGAGGAAGATCAAGAAGTTACCTCCTGCTTCCAAGGAGGATTCGTGATGGGGGAACTACAGAGCTCGACTATTCCAAATTTGGTCATCCCTTCCAACGTTAAATTTCTTTCTGATGAAAATATGAAAAAGAGTGTCACTTGTTCTCCAGAAACTATGCAGCACCCTTGGGTAAAAGGAGCTTTAGCTGTAACATGCAAGCTCCGCAACGAAAACATGGACCTCAAACAACAAGTCAATAAGCTCGAGAAGGAGAATCGTATCCTGAGGGGTATCATTGCAAAGAAGATCACAACACCAACTCTGAAGGAGACATAATCACATGGGTATGGGCACTCCTCTTGGAAACTGCCAAGCTTGGTAGAGGTGCCCTGGTATCGTATCACCATCACACTTCTATCTTCACCGTTTTACCTAGTTCAGTTCTTTTAGTAATATCTTGATCTAGTAGAATAAAGTTTTGGTATAAATTAGTTTTGAGTTTTGCTTTGTGATCCCTTTATGTAATCGAGTCCGTGAGCTATTTATAATAAAGATTACTGTTGTGTCAAGGGCTTTGCTATCTTGCTATTATCTTGAGAAAATAGAAAGAATAAAAAGAATAAAATAGTTCATATTGATCTTATGGATAGTAATGAGTTCACATATAAAGAGTATGAGGCATAAAAGTTGTTGAGAGTTGACAAACATAGTTTTGGTCATCGTTGCAATTAATAGGAAGTAATAAAGAAAGAGAGGTTTTCACATATAAATATACTATCTTGGACATCTTTTATGATTGTGAGCACTCATTAAAGTATGACATGCTAAAGAGTTGATGTTGGACAAGGAAGACAACATAATGGTTTATGTTTTGTCACATCTTAGTTAAAGTATATTGTCATGGATCGTCCAACATGTTGAGCTTGCCTTTCCCCCTCATGCTAGCCAAATTCGTTGCACCAAGTAGAGATACTACTTGTTCTTCCAAATATCCTTAAACCCAGTTTTGCCATGAGAGTCCACTATACCTACCTATGGATTGAGTAAGATCCTTCAAGTAAGTTGTCATGTTGCAAGCAATAAAAATTGCTCTCTAAATATGTATGACTTATTAGTGCGGAGAAAATAAGCTTTATACGATCGTGCGATATGGAAGTAATAAAAGCGACAGACTGCATAATAAAGGTTCATATCACAAGTGGCAATATAAAAGTGATGTTCTTTTGCATTGAGATTTTGTGCATCCAACCCTAAAAGCACATAACAACCTCTGCTTCCCTCTGCGAAGGGCCTATCTTTTACTTTATGTCTTTTACTTTATGCAAGAGTCAAGGTGATCTTCACCTTTCCCTTTTTCATTTTATCCTTTGGCAAGCACCTCGTGTTCGAAAGATCCTGATATATATATATCCAATTGGACGTAAGTTAGCATGAACTATTATTGTTGACATCACCCAAATGTGAGTGCGTTGGGAGCCGAAATTATAAGCCCCTATCTTTCTCAGTGTCCGATTAAAGCTCCATAACCTTAAGTATTGCGTGAGTGTTAGCAATTGTAGAAGACTATATGATAGTTGAGTATGTGGACTTGCTGAAAAGCTCTATTATTGACTCTTTCTAATGTTATGATAAATTGCAATTGCTTAAATGACCAAGATTTTAGTTTGTTAGTTCTCAATGAAATTTATGATCCATACTTGACATTGTGAATTGATTGTTACTTGAGCATAAGAAATCATATGACAAAATATATATAGGTTGATGTTATAAGAATGATCATGATGCCCTCATGTCCGTACTTTATTTTTATCGACACCTCTATCTCTAAACATGTGGACATATTTTTCGATTTCGGATTCCGCTTGAGGACAAGCGAGGTCTAAGCTTGGGGGAGTTGATACGTCCATTTTGCATCATGCTTTTATATCGATATTTATTGCATTATGGGCTGTTTTTACACGTTATGTCACAATACTTATGACTATTCTCTCTTATTTTACAAGGTTTATCATGAAGAGGGATTATGCCGGCAGCTAGGATTCTAGCGGGAAAAGGAACAAATATTGGAAACCTATTCTGCACAGCTCCAAAAGTCCTGAAACTCCATGAAAGTCATTTTTGGAATTAATAAGAATTATTGAGCAAATAAAGTACCAGAGGGGGCCCACACCCTGGCCAGGAGGGTGGGGGGCACACCCCCTACTAGGCGCGCCCCCTGTCTCCTGGCCCCCCTGGTGGCTCTCCGGTGCCCAGCTTCTGCTATATGAAGGCTTTCACCCTGGAAAAAATCATAAGCAAGCTCACAGGACGAAACTCCGCTGCCACGAGGCGGAACCTTGGCGGAACCAATCTAGGGCTCCGGCGGAGATGTTCTGCCGGGGAAACTCCCGTTCGAGAGGGGGAAATCATCACCATCGTCATCACCAACGATCCTCTCATCGGGAGGGGGTCAATCTACAACAACATCTTCACCAGCACCATCTCCTCTCAAAACCCTAGTTCATCTCTTGTATCCAATCTTGTATCAAAACCACAAATTGGTACCTGTGGGTTGCTAGTAGTGTTGATTACTCCTTGTAGTTGATGCTAATTGGTTTACTTGGTGGAAGATCATATGTTCAGATCCTTAATGCATATTAATACTCCTCTGATCATGAACATAAATATGCTTTGGGAGTAGTTACGTTTGTTCCGGAGGACATGGGTGAAGTCTTGCTATTAGTAGTCATGTCAATTTGGTATTCGTTCGATATTTTGATGAGATGTATGTTGTCTCTCCTGTAGTGGTGTTATGTGAACGCCGACTACATGACACTTCACCATTACTTGGGCCTAGAGGAAGGCATTGGGAAGTAATAAGTAGATGATGGGTTGCTAGAGTGATAGAAGCTTAAACCTATTTTATGCGTTTCTTCGTAAGGGGCTGATTTGGATCCACTAGTTTCATGCTATGGTTAGGTTTACCTTAATACTTCTTTTGTAGTTGCGGATGCTTGCAATAGGGGTTAATCATAAGTGGGATGCTTGTCCAAGAAAGGGCAGTACCCAAGCACCAGTCCAACCACATATCAAATTATCAAAGTACCGAACGCGAATCATACGAGCGTGATGGAACTAGCTTGACGATAATTCACATGTGTCCTCGGGGGCGCTTTTCTCATTGAAAGAAATTGTCCAGGCTTGTCCTTTGCTACAAAAAGGATTGGGCCACCTTGCTGCACTTTATTTACTTTCATTGCTTTTTACCCGTTACAAATTATCTTATCACAAAACTATCTGTTACCTACAATTTCAGTGCTTGCAGAGAATACCTTACTGAAAACCGCTTGTCATTTCCTTCTCCTCCTCGTTGGGTTCGACACTCTTACTTATCGAAAGGACTATGATAGATCCCCTATACTTGTGGGTCATCAGCAAGCACTAGGTTTTATCATTTGCATTAATTGGGATTTGCTCCTAGTTTTCTTCGGTTATGCGATAACCATTCCAACAGTGGAATCACTCTCTACTGTTGACCTTCTCCCCAGTTACTAGAATCATTCCCGACATTTGCATTTTGTTCCTAGCTTGCACTGGCATTGTGCCATCCTACTATGGACTACCCTTCTCAGTAATTACTGATAGGATCATCCTCAAAGTGGTCCTACCACGGGTTCCATCCATTTCCGATGATAAGAAAAATCAGCCATTGCGTTGTCTTCAACAAGGTAGTCCACATCACCCATCCTAGTCCGAGTATGTCATTCTTTCAAACTCCTTCAATTGATCGATTGTGATTTACCCTAGGCTGGTATAGAGAGTTTCAATGATCTATGTATCAAAAGTAATTCTTTTTGCCACTTAATATAATAATTCTACGAGTCACCTCTTCTAAGATGTATCGTTATGGTATCATGGTAACTTAACTCCTCGCTACATTGACAACCGCTCACCACCTTCCTAAGTGTGGAATTGTTGCCTACCTAGTGAACCTTAGTCATCTACTTCACTCCATCCCTCTGGATGTATGCTTTGTGTCTCAACTCAAGAGACGTTCCAATGTCTCACTTCATGGGTTAATCCTGAGTTGCTCAAACCTTGAGAAGATCGATCCTTCTAGGGTTTTTATTTTCCTCTCGTTGTCATGTTGGTTGGAGTTCCCGGATAAAGACATCGAGACAAAGATGGTGATCGAATCAACGTTCTTATGAAGTGCAATCTGGATCGTGAAGATTGTGTTAGCTTTGTGTCCCCTCTGTCTTCTTACCTCACATCTTGAATCTCGGGACGAGATTCTTGTTTAGTGGGGGTGAGTTGTCACAACGCTAGTCAGTGCATGCATTAGAGTGACTGCATCATGTTTTAGTTCCTCAAAAACATTGAAATGGGATGGCAGACACCCCCAGCACCACTTAATCCAACTAGGGTTACTAAAATACTTTTTCAATGAACCTGAAATGCCCTTCAAAAATGTTCATCATCTTTGCCTTGGTCTAGAACCTCTAACAAAAATGGTTCACATTTTTCTAGGACAACATTGGGTCACTGAATTAAATCATATTCTATTTGCATTTGGGCATTTAAATGATATATGGTATTTTAAATGTCCAAATATTCACGAACTAAAAGGTTTACTGTTGGAAATAATCCAAACAGTAGCCACAACTAGTTTCATGAACTTTGAAGTTGCACGGGTATCTTTAGTAAAGCCCTAACGTTACAGAAAAATAGAAAAACAAAAACAAGTGGAAAAGAACAGAGACTCACCTGGGCCAACTTACCTGGCGCCCTAGACGGCCCAACACTTTGCAGCCCAGGCCACCTCCTCCCCTCTGTCATCTTCCTCCCCCTCGCCCCGAAGCAGCTGCGTGCCCAGCGCAGCCGAGCCACGACCATCACCTCCCTGCCTGCCTGGCCTCCCTTATGCTCATCCTCTTCACGCCAGGAGACGTGTTGGACCCCCTCATCCATTCCCCTCTCTATCTGCACCTCCTCCCCTCCTCTGCTCTCTCTTCCACGCCGCCCGAGCGCGGTCGTCGCTGCCGACCATTGCCACTGCGCCCACCGACCACCACTAGCCCCGAGACTGCATTCAAATGCTCCACCCCGTAGTCTTCGTCGGCCACGCCGAGCCACGTGACTTGGGGAGCCTCGCATCGTCGTCCCCGACTCCTTCTTCAAGCTCCAGCACCGGCAATCGCCGTTGCCACTCCGTTGTCTCCAGAGCCTCTCCGAGCTGCCGACTCCTCCATGCGACGCGTTGTGAGCCTCTGACCCATTTCCCACTACTCCTGTGCACTAATTAGAGCTCTAGCCCTCGTTTCCATCGAGATCGAGACCTCGCAGGCGCCGGGCATGTTGCCGTTGTTGTTTTGGTTTGCCTCCGTCCAAACCGAGCGCGTCACCGCACTCAGTGCACTCCCAGGAGTCCGTCCCGCCGCTTAGCTCGCTCGTTAGCCAAGCGTAGCACCTCGCCCTGAAAGCACAAGTGCTCCCTGGGTGATTTTGGCAATTTATGTCAACATATCTCTTGTTGGAATAATACCTTTACCTAGTATGTTTCAGACAAGTTCAACAATGAAGTGGCATGGACTAGAGGATGTGGAACCCCTTCAAGTTGCTAAGGACAAAAGGATTGGCTCAAGCTCACAGCACAAGATTCTACATTTTCCATTTTAGTGATCCAAGACCACATTGAGTCTATAGGAAAAGCCAATACTATCAAGAGGGGATGAGGTGTTGCTTAATGGCTTGCTTGCTTGAAGTGCTTAGTGATATGCTCCAAAGCCCTCAACCAATTTCTCACATCCCCAGATGTCCCAAACCAAAAGTCAAACTCGGCCACACCGATTCTTTCCATCTGGCGCCACCGAGTTCTCATGACATAGCCACTGCCACAAACCCTAGTCTTTTCGGTCTCACCGATAGGGATCTCGGTCTCACCGAGATGGGATTGTAATCTCTCTGTGTATGTCTATTACCAAAATCGGTCTCACCGAGTTTGGGTAATCGGTCCTACCGAAATTACAATGCAAACTCTCTGTTCCCCTTCGTAACGTTTCGGTCCAACTAAGATAAGCGAATCGGTCCCACCGAGTTTGCCTGACCAACTCTTTGGTTATCTTATTACCAAAATCGGTCTCACCGAGTTTGTGTAATCGGTCTCACCGATATTACGTTATGCCCTAACCCTAACCATATTGGTCCCACCGAGTTGACATGTCGGTCCCACCGAAAATCCTAACGGTCACATTATTTGCTAAATCGATCGGACCGAGTTTCATGATTCGGTCCCACCGAGATTGGTAAGTTGTGTGTAACCGTTATATTTTGTGTGGAGGCTATATATATCCCTCCAGCCACTCTTCATTCATGGAGAGAGCCATCAGAACATGCCTACACTTCCAACCTAGATTTTCTAAGAGAGAACCACCTACACTTGTGTTGAGGTCAAGATATTCCATTCCTACCATATGTTTGATCTCTAGCCTTCCCCAAGTTGCTTTCCACTCAAATCTTCTTTCCACCAAATCCAAATCCTATGAGAGAGAGTCGAGTGTTGGGGAGACTATCATTTGAAGCACAAGAGCAAGGAATTCATCAACAACACACCATTTGTTACTCCTTGGAGAGTGGTGTCTCCTAGATTGGCTAGGCGTCACTTGGGAGCCTCCGACAAGATTGTGGAGTTGAACCAAGGAGTTTGTAAGGGCAAGGAGATCGCCTACTTCGTGAGGATCTAACCTAGTGTGGCAAGTCCTTCGTGGGCGACGACCATGGTGGGATAGACAAGGTTGCATCTTTGTGGACCCTTCATTGGTGGAGCCCTCTGTGGACTCGCGCAAGCGTTACCCTTCATGGGTTGAAGTCTCCATCAATGTGGATGTACGATAGCACCACCTATCGGAACCACATCTCAAAAATCTCCGTGTCTCCAAATTGCGTTTGCACATTCCAATCCCATACCTTTACATTCTTGCAAATTGCATGCTTTACTTTCCGCTGCTCATATACTCTTTGCATGCTTGCTTGATATGTATTGTGAATGTTAAACTTGTTCCAAAACTCCACTTCAACTAAAAAAATTAAAAAAATGCAACTTTTCTCACTTAGTGTCAAATCCCCCCCCCTCTAGACACCTCTTCTCGATCCTTTCAATTGGTATTAGAGCTTTGGTGTCCATTGCTTTGGTTTAAACACCATTGGAGGAAGATGGATGAGTCTACTTTGGGGAGTCTTAGACATAGAGTGCCTATACTTGATGGAGAGTATTTCATGAGTGGAAAAATGAGATGCTTGTGATTTTCAATGAATATCATTTGAACAAGTACATTACTAGCCCTTGTGCACCTCATGTTGATCCTATGCATCCCACCCTTGATGAGTCAATTGGCATGATTCGCAATCTTAGAACTGTTAATCTTATCAATTGACATGATGCTTGTATTTCTTGAGGAACGTTTTCCAAATTATTCCTTGAAAAATCTAGATGAAATTCTCCATAAGTCTATTGCCTTGAGTAAGATGAATTCCAATGATCCTAGGTTTGGTGATTTTCTATTTGAGCTTACAAATCTTATGCGTGCCAAAGGAGATGTTGGAATTATTAGTGATATTATTTCCGAAGTCATTAAAATTCATAAATAAGATCATTGTCAAACTCATTCTAACGAATCACCCTCTCTAGGAATTGATCCATCACATGACGATGTTCAACATGGATACTATGATGAGGATGATGATAGTGATTTTGATCTTGATGATGCAATGAGACACTTTGGTCTTATGGCAAATCTTCGGGGATATATGGCAGGAGGAAAGGAATGGGTTCTTGATAGTGGATGTACCGATCACATGACCGGAGATAAAGATATGTTTCATGAGCTTGCTGAAAATGATGGCCCTCGAAAGTATGTCACTTTTGGTGATAACTCAAAGGGTAAGGTTGTTGGCCTCGGTAAGGTGTCCATCTCACATGATAGCTCCATACAATATGTCATGCTCATTGAATCTCTTGGGTACAATTTACTTTCAGTATCTAGACTTTCTGATTTCGGTTTCAATGTCCTATTTACTGAGGTAGATTGCCAAGTGTTTCAAAGAGAAAATCATAAAATGGTCTTTACTGGTATACGTAGAGGTGATATTTACATTGTTGATTTCACTAAAAAGGCTCAACCTAGAACTTGCTTAATTCCGAAATCCTCTAAAGGCTGGTTATGGCATAGACGGTTAGGTCATATCCATGGCGTTAACAATGTCATATTTGATAAGGATATACTTTGTAGCGCTTGTCAAGCAGGTAAACAGGTTGGAGGAAGGCATCTCATGAAGAACATCATGACCACAAGGAGGCCACTTGAGCTACTTCACATGGATCTTCACAAGCTACTCGGCAAGACGGCATACGAGCTCCTCACCGGTAACAAACCCCAAGTTGGATACTTTCAAGTATTCGGCTCAAAGTGCTACATTCTTGATAAGCACCATCGTTCTAAATTTGCTACTAAGTCTCATGAAGGTTTCCTACTTGGTTATGGCTCAAACTCTCACACTTACTGTGTCTACAATAGTTTCACCCGAAAGGTTCAAGAGACGGTAGATGTGAAGTTTGATGAACCTAACGGATCGCAAGTAGAGCAATTGCCAATTAATGTAGGAGACAAAGACCCTTCAGAAGCAATCCAAGACTTGTCTATTGGCAAGATTCGTCCAACGGAGGTGAAGGAGAGTACCTCGTCCGTCCAAGTGGAAGCTTCTACCTCACGACAAGGTGAACCAAGAGTCGATACAGAAGCATCCACAAGTGGAGCACACCCATACTAAGAAAATGAGGAAGTACACCAAGATGAACATCAACAACCTCCTTCTCCACCACGACAAGAGAACGACAACGTCAACAATGAAGAAGGCCAAGAGGAAGAACAAGATGAAGAAGATGTTCCACCAAGATCCATGCAAAATCTTTCACGAGTTCGAGCAAGAGTTGCTAAATACCATCCCTTCGAGCAAATCTACAATGATATCCAAACCGGGAGAATCACTCGCTCTAAAACTCGTTTAGCTAACTTTTGTGAACATTATTCATTCATCTCTAGCATTGAACCTATGAAGGTTGAAGAAACTTTGGAAGATCCGGATTGGATAAAGGCCATGCATGAAGAGCTACACAACTTTGAGAGAAACCAAGTGTGGACATTGGTAGAGAAGCCCAACAACAACCACAACATCATCGGTACCAAATGGGTGTTTCGCAATAAGCAAGATGAAGATGTACAAGTAGTTCGCAACAAAGCACGTCTGGTCGCCCCAAGGCTACACTCAAGTCAAAAGTATGGACTATGGTGAGACATATGCCCCCGTTGCTAGACTTGAGCCCATTCGCATCTTACTTGCCTATGCTAATCACCATGATATCACCTTGTACCAAATGGACATTAAAAGTTCTTTTCTAAATGATGAAATAGTGGAGGAAGTTTATGTTAAGCAACCTCCCGGCTTTGTCAATCCTAAGAAACCTAATCATGTTTACAAACTTCACAAAGCTCTATATGGTCTTAAACAAGCTCCTAGAGCGTGGTACAAATGCTTGACCAGGTTCCTTATTGAAAAAGGCTTTGAAATTGGAAAAATTGGTTCTACTCTTTTTACTAAAAGGGTTAATGGAGAACTATTTGTGGGCCAAATCTATGTTGATGCTATTATATTTGGTTTAACTAACCCTCACTTTAGTGAAAAGTTTAAAAGGCTAATGTCGAAGAAGTTTGAGATGTCGATGATGAGTGAACTCAAATTCTTTCTCGGTTTGCAAATCAAGCAAACTAAGGAAGGTACCTTTGTCTCTCAAACAAAGTACTCCAAGGACTTATTCAAGAAGTTCAATATGCAAGAATGCAAAGGTATGACTACACCCATGCCTACTAGTGGACATCTTGATTTGACCAAAGATAGTGAACCGGTTGATCAAAAGGATTACCGCTCCATGATTGGTTCATTTTTATATCTATGTGCTTCACGTCTTGATATTATGCTAAGTGTGTGCATGTGTGCACGATATCAAGCCTCTCCTAAAGAATGTCATCTTAAGGCCATGAAAAGGATAGTGAGATACTTAATCCATACACCAAATTTTGGCATTTGGTATCCAAAGAGGGCCTCTTTCAATCTTGTTGGCTACTCCGACTCGGACTACACAGGTGACAAGGTTGATAGAAAGTCCACTTCAGGTACTTGTCAATTTCTTGGTAGATCTCTTGTGTCTTGGTCCTCCAAGAAACAAAACTCGGTATCCTTATCCACCGCCGAAGCGAAATACATTGCCACTGGTTCATGTTGTGCTCAATTACTTTGGATGACTGATACGTCTCCAACGTATCTATAATTTTTGATTGTTCCATGCTATTATATTACCTGTTTTGGATGTTTATGGGCTTTATTTTACACATTTATATCATTTTTGGGACTAGCCTACTAACTGGAGGACCAGCCCGTATTGCTGTTTTTTTGCCTATTTCAGTATTTCAAAGAAAAGGAATATCAAACGGAGTCCAAACGGAATGAAACCTTCGGGAGCGATCTTTTTGGAACGAACGCAATCCAGAGGACTTGGAGTGCAAGTCAAGAAGCTACCGAGGCGGCCACGAGGGTGGAGGGTGCGCCCCCTGCTGGGCGCGCCCCCTGTCTCGTGGGCCCCTTGGGCGGCCACCAATGTACTTCTTCCTCCTATATATACCGACGTCCCTGAAAACATCCAGGGAGCCACCGACACACAATTTCCACCGCCGTAACCTTTTGTATCCACGAGATCCCATCTTGGAGCCTTCGCCGATGCTCCGCTAGAGGGGGCTTCTACATCAACACCATAGCCCCTCTGATGAGTTGTGAGTAGTTTACCACAGACCTTCGGGTCCATAGTTATTAGCTAGATGGCTTCTTCTCTCTTTTTGGATCTCAATACGATGTTCTCCCCCTCTCTTGTGGAGATCTATTTGTTGTAACTCTTTTTGCGGTGTGTTTGTTGAGATCCGATGAATTGTGGGTTTATGATCAAGTTTATCTATGAGAAATATTTGAATCTTCTCTGAATTCTTTTATGTATGATTGAGTTATCTTTGCAAGTCTCTTTGAATTATCAGTTTGGTTTGGCCTACTAGATTGATCTTTCTTGCAATGGGAGAAGTGCTTAACTTTGGGTTCAATCTTGTGGTGTCCTTTCCTAGTGATAGCAGGGGCAGCAAGGCACGTATTGTATTGTTGCCATTGAGGATAAAAAGATGGGGTTTATATCATATTGCATGAATTTATTCCTCTACATCATGTCATCTTTCTTAATGCGTTACTCTGTTCTTATGATCTTAATACTCTAGATGCATGCTGGATAGCGGTCGATGTGTGGAGTAATACTAGTAGATGCAGGCAGGAGTCCGTCTACTTGTTGCGGACGTGATGCCTATATACATGATCATACCTAGATAATCTCATAATTATTCGTTTTCTATCAATTGCTTGACAATAATTTGTGCACCCACCGTAATACTTATGCTATCTTGAGAGAAGCAACTAGTGAAACCTATGGCCCCCAGGTCTATCTTTTATCATATAAGCTTTCAATCTACTTTTATTTGCATCTTTACTTTTTCAATCTATATTATAAAATACCAAAAATATATTTATCTTATCATACTATCTCTATCAGATCTCACATTCGCAAGTGGTCATGAAGGGATTGACAACCCCTTTATCGCATTGGTTGCGAGTTCTTTGTTTGTTTGTGTATGTGCGTGGGACTTTTGAGGAGCCTCCTACTGGATTGATACCTTGGTTCTCAAAAACTGAGGGAAATACTTATGCTACTATTGCTGCATCACCCTTTCCTCTTCAAGGAAAAACAACGCAAGCTCAAGACGTAGCAAGAAGGATTTCTGGCGCCGTTGCCGGGGAGGTCTTCGCTCAAGTCAAGACACACCAAGTACCCATCACAAACTCATCTCCCTCACATTTACATTATTTGCTATTTGCCTCTCGTTTTCCTCTCCCCCACTTCACCCTTGCCGTTTTATTTGCCCTATCTTTCCCAATCTTCTTCTCCTCTCTTTTTCGCTTGCCTTTTTATGTTTGCTTGTGTGTTGGATTACTTGTTGCCATGGCAGAAGATAATACCAAATTGTGTGATTTCTCCAATACCAATAATAATGATTTCCTTAGGACTCCGATTGCTCCTCATAATGATGTTGAGTCTTGTGAAATCAATATTGTTTTGTTGAATCTTGTTATGAAAGATCAATTCACCGGCGTTCCTAGTGAAGATGCCGCTACCCATGTAAACAACTTTGTTGATTTGTGTGATATACAAAAGAAGAAATATACGGATAATGATATTGTTAAATTGAAGTTATTTCCGTTTTCACTTAGAGATCGTGCTAAAGTTTGGTTTTCGTCTTTGTCTAAAAATAGTATTGATTCTTGGAACAAGTGCAAAGTTTCTTTTATCTCTAAATATTTTCCTCCTGCTAAGATCATCAGTCTTAGGAATGATATTATGAATTTTAAACAACTTGATCATGATCATGTTGCCCAATCTTGGGAAAGAATGAAATTGATGATTCGCAATTGCCCTACTCATGGTTTGAATTTATGGATGATCATACAATTTTTTTTGCTGGATTAAACTTTGCTTCTAGAAATCTTTTAGATTCGGCCGCGGGAGGCACGTTTATGGAAATCACTTTAGGAGATGCTACAAAACTTCTTGATAATATTATGGCTAATTATTCTCAAAGGCACACCGAACAATCTACTAGTAAAAAAGTGCATGCTATAGAAGAAATTAATGTTTTAAGTGGAAAGATGGATGAACTATGAGATTGTTTGCTACTAAGAGTGCTTCTATTGATCCCAATGATATGCATTTATCTACCTTGATTGAGAATAATAATGAATCTATGGATGTAAATTTTTTTGGTAGGAATAATTTTGGAAACAATGCTTATAGAGGAAAGTTTAATCCTAGACCGCTCCCTAGTAATTCCTCGAATAATTATGGAAATTCCTACAATAATTCTTATGGTAATTTTAATAAATTGCCCTCTGATTTTGAGCATAGTGTGAAAGAATTTATGATCTCTCAAAATAATTTAATGACTTGCTTGAAGAAAAAATGCTCAAAGTTGATGATTTGGCTAGGAACGTTGATAGTTTTTCACTTGATGTTGATTAAATTAAACTTAGATCTACTCCTCCCAAGCATGATATCAATGATTCTCTCAAAGCAATGAGAAGTTCCATTGACGAGTGCAAAGAAAGAACCGCCAGATTGCGTGCTAAGAAAGATTGCTTTATAAAAGCGTGTTCTTCTAGTTTCCATGCAAATAATGATGAAGATCTTAAAGTTATTTATGTGTCCCCTATTAGATCTTTGTTTTGCAATATGAATCTTAATAATAATGGGACTAGAGATGAGTCAATTTTAGTTATAAGGCGTCCCAATAATTCAGAGTTTTTAGATCTTGACGCTAAATTTGGTAAAAGTGGGATTGGAGAGGTCATGACTTTAAATAGCATTGAACCCACTATCTCGGATTTCAAGGAATTTGATTATGATAATTGTTCTTTAGAAAGTTGTATTTCCTTGTGCAATCCATTGTGAATTCTCCTCATGCTTATATTCAAAATAAAGCTTTTACCAAACATATCATTGATGCCTTGATGCAATCTTTTGATGAAAAACTCAATTTGGAAGTTTCTATAACTAGAAAACTTAATGATGAGTGGGAACCTACTATAAAAATTAAAGTTGAAGATCATGAGTGTTTTGCTTTGTGTGATTTGGGTGGTAGTGTTTCCACGATTCCGAAAACTTTACGTGATATTCTAGGTTTCCATGATCTTGATGATTGCTCTTTAAATTTGCACCTTGAGGATTCCACCTTTAAGAAGCCAATGGGAAGGATCAATGATGTTCTCATTGTTGCAAATAGAAATTTGGTGCCCGTAGATTTTATCGTTCTTGATATAGATTGCAATTTTTCTTGCCCTATTATACTTGGTAGACCTTTCCGTAGAACAATTGGCGCAATTATTGATATGAAGGAAGGGAATATTAGATTCCAATTTCCATAAAGGAAGGGCATGGACCACTTTCCAAGAAAGAAAATTAAATTACCTTATGAATCTATCATGCGAGCTACTTATGAATCAAGTGCCAAAGATGGCACTACTTAGATCTATCTTCGCTTTTATGCCTAGCTAGGGGCGTTAAACGATAGCGCTAGTTGGGAGGCAACCCAATTTTCTTTGTGTTCTTTGTTTTTGTTCCTGTTTAGTAATAAAATTTGCATCTAATTTATGTTTATATGTGTTTTCATGTTTTAATTAGTGTTTGTGCCAAGTAGAACCTATAGGATAACCTATGATGATAGTTAATTTGATTCTGCTGAAAAACAGAAACTTTGCGCTCACGAGAAAAAATGCAATAAATCAGAGAAACGTGATTTTGCATTGATTCTTTTTTCTGTAGATCAATACACAAATTTTCCAGGACGTCCTATTTTGGTAGGATTTTTAGAGTTCCAGAAGTTTGCGTTAGTTACAGATTAATACAGACTGTTCTGTTTTTGACAGATTCTGCCTTTCGTGTGTTGTTTGCTTATTTTGATGCATCTATGGCTAGTATTAAGTGGTATGAACCATAGAGAACTTTAAATACAGTAGGTTTAACACCAATATAAATAAAGAATGAGTTCATTACAGTACCTTATGTGGTGGTTTTGCTTTTTTTCACTAACGGAGCTTATGAGATTTCCTGTTGAGTTTTGTGTTGTGAAGTTTTCAAGTTTTGGGTAAAGATTTGATAGATTATGGAATAAGGAGTGGCAAAATCCTAAGCTTGGGGATGCCCATGGAACCCCAAGATATTCAAGAATAGCCAAAATCCTAAGCTTGGGGATGCTCCCGGAAGGCATCCCCTCTTTCGTCTTCGTTCATTGGTAACTTTACTTGGAGCTATATTCTTATTTGCCACATGATATGTGTTTTGCTTGGAGCGTCGTGTATGATATTAGTATTTTCTTTTTAGTTTACCACAATCATCCTTGATGTACACACCTTTTGGGAGAAGCCCACTTGATTGAAATTTATTAGAATACTCTATGTGCTTCATCTATATCTTTTGAGCTAGATAGTTTTTGCTCTAGTGCTTCGCTTATATCTTTTAGAGCACGGCGGTGGCTTAATTTTGTAGAAATTGCTAGTCTCTCATGCTTCACTTATATTATTTTGAGAGTCTCTTAGAACAGCATGGTATTTGCTATGGTTATGAATTTGGTCCTAGAATGATGAGCATCCAATTTGGGTATAATAAAAACTATCATAGAAAGTGCATTAAACACTAGGATCAATTTGGTGGTTGATAATTGTTTTGAGATATAAAGGTAGTAATGTTAGGTTCATGCTAGTGGGTAATTATGAATTGAGAAATATTTGTGTTGAAGTTGGCAAGTCCCGTAGCATGCACGTATGGTAAAAGTTGTGTGACAAATTTGTTGCATGAGGTGCTCTTTTGAGTGTCTTCCTTATGAGTGGCAGTCAGGGACGAGCGATGGTCTTTTCGTACCAATCTATCCCTCTAGGGGCATGCGTAGTAGTACTTTGCTTCGAGGGCTAAGTAGATTTTTGCAATAAGTATATGAGTTCTTTATGGCTAATGTGAGTCCATGGATATACGCACACTCACCCTTCCACTTAGCTAGCCTCCTTTATACCGCGCAACTTTCGCCGGTATCATGCACCTATTATTTACCTTCTCAAAACAGCCACCATACCTACCTATTAGGGCATTTCCATAGCCATTCCGAGATATATTGCCATGCAACTTCCCATCGTTCTGTTATTATGACACGCATTATCATTGTCATATTGCTCTTTGCATGATCATGTAGTTGACATGTATTTGTGGCAAGGCCACCTTCATAATTTTCATACATGTTGCTCTCGATTCATTGCATATCCCGGTACACCGCTGGAGGCATTCATATAGAGTCATATCTTGTTCTAGCTTTGAGTTGTAATTCTTGAGTTGAAAATCAGTAAAAGTGTGATGATCTTCATTATTAGAGCATTGTCCCAGTGAGGAAAGGATGATGAAGACTATGATTCCCCCACAAGTCGGGATGAGACTTCGGACTTTAAAAGAAAAAAAAGAGAAAAAAGAAAAAAAAGAAAATAATACTAATAAAATGAGAGAAAAAGAGAGAAGGGACAATTGCTACTATCTCTTTTCCACACTTGTGATTCAAAAATAGCACCATGATCTTCTTGATAGAGAGTCTCCTATGTTGTCACTTTCATATACTAGTGGGAATTTTTCATTATAGAACTTGCCTTGTATATTCCAATGATGGGATTCCTCAAAATGCCCTAGGTCTTCGTGAGCAAGCAAGTTGGATGCACACCCACTTAGTTTCTTTTGTTGAGCTTTCATATATTTATAGCTCTAGTGCATCCGTTGCATGGCAATCCCTACTCACTCACATTGATATTTATTAATGGGCATCTCCATAGCCCGTTGATACGCCTAGTTGATGTGAGACTATCTTCTCCCTTTTTTGTCCTAACAACCACCACCATATACCACCATAGTGCTATGTCCATGGCTTGCGCTCATGTATTGCGTAACAGTTGAAAAAAGCTCAAGCGCGTTAAAAAGTATAAACCAATTGCTCGACTCGTCATCGGGGTTGTACATGATGGGAATATTTTGTGTAATGAAAATGAAGCATGGCCTAATTATATGATTTTTTAGGGATAAGCTTTCTTTGGCTATGCTATTTTGATAGGACATGATTATTTGTTAGTATGCTTCGAAGTATTGTTATTTTTATGTTTTATAAGCTTTTATCTTGAATCATTTGGATCTGAAAAATCATGCCACAATAACGAAAATTACATTGAGAATTATGCTAGGTAGCATTCCACATCAAAAATTCTGTTGTTATCATTTACCTACTCGAGGACGAGCAGGAATTAAGCTTGGGGATGCATGATACGTCTCCAACGTATCTATAATTTTTGATTGTTCCATGCTATTATATTACCTGTTTTGGATGTTTATGGGCTTTATTTTACACATTTATATCATTTTTGGGACTAACCTACTAACCGGAATGCAAGTCAAGAAGCTGCTGAGGCGGCCATGAGGGTGGAGGGCGCGCCCCCCCTGCTGGGCGCGCCCCCCTGTCTCGTGGGCCCCTCGGGCAACCACCGACGTACTTCTTCCTCCTATATATACCCACGTACCCTGAAAACATCCAGGGGGCCACGGAAACACAATTTCCACCGCCGTAACCTTCTGTATCCGCGAGATCCCATCTTGGAGCCTTCGTCGGTGCTCCACCGGAAGGGGAATCGACCACAGAGGGCTTCTACATCAACACCATAGCCCCTCCGATGAGTTGTGAGTAGTTTACCATAGACCTTCGGGTCCGTGGTTATTAGCTAGATGGCTTCTTCTCTCTTTCTGGATCTCAATACCATGTTCTCCCCCTCTCTTATGGAGATCTATTTGATGTAACTCTTTTTGCGGTGTGTTTGTCGAGATCCAATGAATTGTGGGTTTATTATCAAGTTTATCTATGAGAAATATTTGAATCTCCTCTGAATTCTTTTATGTATGATTGAGTTATCTTTGCAAGTCTCTTTGAATTATCAGTTTGGTTTGGCCTACTAGATTGATCTTTCTCGCAATGGGAGAAGTGCTTAGCTTTGGGTTCAATCTTGCGGTGTCCTTTCCCAGTGACAGCAGGGGTAGCAAGGCACGTATTGTATTGTTGCCATCGAGGATAAAAAGATGGGGTTTATATCATATTACATGAGTTTATCCCTCTACATCATGTCATCTTTCTTAATGTGTTACTCTGTTCTTATGAATTTAATACTCTAGATGCATGCTGGATAGCGGTCGATGTGTGGAGTAATAGTAATAGATGCAGGCAGGAGTCGGTCTACTTGTTGCATACGTGATGCCTATATACATTATCATGCCTAGATAATCTCATAATTATTCTCTTTTCTATCAATTACTTGATAGAAATTTGTGCACCCACCGTAATACTTATGCTATCTTGAGAGAAGCCACTAGTGAAACCTATGTTCCCTGGTCTATCTTTTATCATATAAGCTTTCAATCTACTTTTATTTGCATCTTTACTTTTCCAATCTATATTATAAAATACCAAAAGTATATTTATCTTATCATACTATCTCTATCAGATCTCACTTTTGCAAGTGGCCGTGAAGGGATTGACAACCCCTTTATCGCGTTGGTTACGAGTTCTTTGTTTGTTTGTGTAGGTGCGTGGGACTTTTCAGGAGCCACCTACTGGATTGATACCTTGGTCCTCAAAAACTGAGGGAAATACTTACGCTACTATTGCTGCATCACCCTTTCCTCTTCAAGAAAAACCAACGCAAGCTCAAGATGTAGCAATGACCCAAACTCTTAAAGATTATGGGATATATTTGAAACATGTTCCATTTCTTTGTGACAATGAAAGTGCTATCAAGATTGCTCACAATCTCGTGCAACACTCTTGAACTAAGCATATTGAAGTTCATCATCATTTCATTTGAGATCACATTGCCAAAGGGGACATTAATCTTAAACATGTTCGCATCGATAAGAAATTAGTGGATATATGCACTAAACCACTTGATGAGAAAGTGTTTTGCAGGTTAAGAGGTGAATTGAACATCATTGATGCTTCAAATTTGGAGTAGGAACTCCATTTGTATACATGCAAGGCATGAGCCTATGACTAATCCTTGATATTTCTCTTATGATGATAATCTTATGTCTTGGATATATTTGCACCCTGCATGTTATCCAACCCTTGTAGGTACTTGGATGAATCTAAATCTATGAGATTGCAACTCACTCACATCTTGAGCAATCTCTACATCACCAAGTCTCTACACAATGGTGGTTGAAGACAAGGAAGCATGAAACCATTCAAACATATCCTTTGACAAATTCTATGTTGAGTTTCATGATTGTCATTTTGGATACACAAGTGCTCTTCCTTACAAAACTAACCCATGTAGGTAGATGAACTCAAATTCCAAGTGGTGCTCCCAACTCTTGATGAGCTACATCAACCTTGAGAAACCCACACAAGTTCAACTACACGATCACGATCAACACCACCACCCAAGGTATGTTATTCCATCCTAGAGAAGCTTTACTCGAAGTCAACTCGACAACATGTGAATACATCAAGATGCTTAAATGAAAAATGGTAACCCCATTTTGAGCTTAAACGATGAGTATGACCTATGATCAAGTGATCTCACTTGACTCCTATGTCAATATACTCTAACATAGGTGACTTTGTCGCCGACCAATTCTAGATGAAGTTCTCTTGTGTTCTTTTCTGTGCTCTTGCATTTTATTCTCATGCATATTCGTTTCCCCTTTCAAAAAAAACTTCATCTAGATTTCTTTTCTGTTCTGCATTCCCTTCACTCAATTCTTTGCAAATCTTCCAGTTAATTCCTTGCAAATCCTGATGAGATTTTTACTTGACTAGTGAGCTGAGGTGACAAGTGTTTTCTCTGTGATGAACTCGGTCATACCGGTCTAATGACTTCGGCTCAACCGACACCTTTCGGTGCAACCGAAATATACAGCTCGGTGCCACCGATTTCACTACAGGAAAAACAACTTGCCACTCATTCCTACTTTCCTTTTGATCCAGCTCCACTCAATGATTCTTGTCCTCTACCAGCACCACATTCGACTTGCAGCTTTGTTCTGTGACTCAAGGACCAAACCCATTGTAACAAGGGGGAGAGATAGATCACATTGTAACCCTTCTTGGAAATTGATGTCAAAGGGGGAGAGAGAGATCACATCAAAGCTTATTCATTTCTACAGGGGGAGGAATACTCAGGAAGAGAGAGAGATCCCAGATGCTTGGTGTTCAAGAGGAGAGAAGTCATATGTATTTAAGAGGGGAAAGACATGTTCAAATTTGATTGATTACATTAGCTCTGTTTCTTTTCTTTGCTCTGATTTTCTGTTCCCTATCTTCTCCCAATATCCCAGGCTAGATTCAGGGGGAGCAAGACATCTAAGGGAAGGAACTCCTTGAATTCATTGCACATCTTTACCTTTGGGGACATGTCTAAATCCATTGTAGTACTTAGTACTCACTCTACATGTCATCCCAGTCTTGGTTCTCTTGTGGTTCCTTTTGTTTGCTCTGGCTAGTAGGTGTATCTGTGTTATCTAACCCTGTTTACGCAGGTTCATTCCCTCCCAAGCCAACTCAAGACCATAAGGTAAGTACATGCATCACAATCATGTGTATGAAGATTTCTTGCTGATGTACATACTGTTTGCAAGAAGGACTCATGATCATGATGGTACATTCCCCATATTCACATCATTTGCTCTAATGCATATAGCCAAGATACATGTAACACATTGCTTACTCTGTTATGCCTATGCATTCAGATGCTCCTATATTCCATATTTACATGATTTCATACATGTAGGGGGAGCTTATGCATGTTACATGTCTTTCCAAAGCTTTACTTGTTATTCTCTATATCTTTATCTAAAGCTTTGATGTATGTTGTCATCAATTACCAAAAAGGGGGAGATTGAAAGCACAAGTGCTCCCTGGGTGATTTTGGTAATTTATATCAACATATCTCTTGTTGGACTAATACCTTTACTTAGTATGTTTCAGAAAAGTTCAACAATGGAGTGGCATGGACTAGAGGATGTGGAACCCCTTCAAGTTGCTAAGGACAAAAGGATTGGCTCAATCTCAAAGCACAAGACTCTACATTTTCCATTTTAGTGATCCAAGATCACATTGAGTCTATAGCAAAAGCCAATACTATCAATATGGGATGAGGTGTTGCATAATGGCTTGCTTGCTCGAAGTGCTTAGTGATACGCTCCAAAGCCCTCAACCACTTTCTCACATCCACATATGTCCCAAACCAAAAGTCAAACTCGGCCACACCGATTCTTTCCATCCGGCGCCACCGAGTTCTCATGACATAGCCGCTACCACAAACCCTAGTCTTTTCGGTCTCACCGATAGGGATCTCGATCTCACCGAGATGAGATTGTAATCTCTCTGTGTAGGTCTATTACCAAAATCGGTCTCACCGAGTTTGGGTAATCGGTCCTACCGAGATTACAATGCAAACTCTGTGTTCCCCTTCATAACGTTTCGGTCCAACCGAGATGAGCGAATCGGTCCCACCGAGTTTGCCTGACCAACTCTCTGGTTAGCTTATTACCAAAATCGGTCTCACCGAGTTTGTGTAATTGGTCTCACCGAGATTACATTATGCCCTAACCCTAACCATATCGGTCCCATCGAGTTGACATGTCGGTCCCACCGAAAATCCTAACGGTCGCTTTATTTGCTAAATCGGTCCGACCGAGTTTCACGATTCGGTCCTAACGAGATTGGTAAGTTGTGTGTAGCGGTTAGATTTTGTGTGGAGGCTATATATACCGCTCCACCCACTCTTCGTTCGTGGAGAGAGCCATCAGAACATGCCTACACTTCCAACCTAGATTTTCTGAGAGAGAACCACCTACACTTGTGTTGAGGTCAAGATATTCCATTCCTACCATGTGAATCTTGATCTCTAGCCTTCCCCAAGTTGCTTTCCACTCAAACCTTCTTTCCACCAAATCTAAATCGTGTGTGAGAGAGTTGAGTGTTGGGGAGACTATCATTTGAAGCACAAGATCAAGGAGTTCATCAACAACACACCATTTGTTACTTCTTGGAGAGTGGTGTCTCCTAGATTGGCTAGGTGGCACTTGGGAGCCTACGTCAAGATTGTGGAGTTGAACCAAGGACTTTGTAAGGGCAAGGACATCGCCTACTTCGTGAAGATCTACCCTAGTGAGGCAAGTCCTTCGTGGGCGACGACCATGGTGGGATAGACAAGGTTGCATCTTCGTGGACCCTTCGTGGGTGGAGCCCTCTGTGGACTCGCGCAACCGTTACCCTTCATGGGTTGAAGTCTCCATCCACGTGGATGTATGATAGCACCACCTATCGGAACCACGTCTCAAAAATCTCCGTGTCTCCAAATTCCGTTTGCACATTCCAATCCCATACCTTTACATTCTTGCAAATTGCATGCTTTACTTTCCGCTGCTCATATACTCTTTGCATGCTCGCTTGATATGTATTGTGAATGTTAGACTTGTGCCAAAACTCCACTTCGACTTCAAAAAATAATTAAAAACTGCAACTTTTCTCACTCAGTGTCTAATCACGCCCCTCTAGACACCTCATCTCGATCCTTTCGCGCCCACGCCAGGCCGAACTCCGGCGGCCGCAAAAGAGCTCACCGCCGTCAGCTTCGGCCACCCCAGCTGTTGTCGCTTGTTGCTTGGCTGCGCCTCACTCCGAGGAACCTGTAGGAGCAAACTGCGCATCGAATGGTGCTCTGTAGCAAGCGCACGGTGCACCTCTGCCGTCGGCCGTGGCCATCGCCGGCGGAACTCCGGTGGCTGACATGGCCCATTAGTTAGGTGCTAATCGCGTTTAGTTAGTGTCCCGTGTCAATGACATATGGGCCCCATGCCCTTAACTAACCACAGTTTAACTCCTGTTTAGTTTAATTAAGTTAATCACAGTGGCCCGACGCCCCGGTGTTGACCTCACTGATGTGGCCGTTGACCGGACCCACATGTGTGTGTCAGTAATTGACACTGGGTCACTGACTAGTGGGTCCCACTGGCCAGGTTTGACCTGGACTGGGTCTGTTGACCTGCTGAAGTCAGCATAACGTAGTGCTGACACAGTAAACATTTTCTAGGATTTTAAATAAATTAGAAATGATTTATAAATTTCAGAAAATGTCCAAAACTTCAAAAATTCGTAGAAATTCAACCATAACTCCGAATGAAATAATTTATCTATGAAAAATGATCAGAAAAATCCAATCTATCCATGTGTACTGGTTTCATGCATGTTCAAACAACTTAGCCTTGCTTTTTGTTCAAAACATGATAAATCACTATTTAAATTCATAATTTGAGTTTGGGGTTGAACCTTTGGTTCAAAATGACTCAAACCCATCTGGTTTTAGTTGCATTAGCTCAACCATAACATATTTCCATGTCATGATCATGCATCATATTGTGCATTGCATTGATTGTGTTGTTCCTTGTTTGCCGATATTTGTCCCCTCTCAGTAGACAATGTTCCGACGATGTGATCGATGAGATCGATGAGGAACTATACTGTCTTCAGAAGTGCCAGGCAAGCAAAAACCCCTTGTTCATTCTGATACAATCCCACTCTCTCGCTCCTACTCTCTTTTACTGCATTAGGAAAACAACGTTTCAACTTTTACATGCTGCGGTAGCTGAACCCCTTTCCTCTGCATGACCTGTCATTGCCTCAGTAAATAGATGAAACCCACAGGTATGAGTAGGAGTTGTTTGAGCCCTGTTGTGCGTACTCATTCATGCTTGTTTATCATGCCTGCTACTGCTAAGAGTTGAGTCAGGTCTAATTCATCAGAGTGAATTGGAATGGTGATGAACATGTCCTACAGTGTGTGAGCTAAGTGTGTGAACACGATTTGGTAAAGGTAGAAGTGAGAGGCCATGTAGGAGTACATGGTGGATTGTCTCATTGAAACCGTCATCAGGAACCGAGTTCTGTGTTTGTGATCCATGAACAACTACTACCACGCGTTGGGCCCGAAACCAATGGACCCTCTCGACTTATTAACCGCCCTTGTCCTCTGTCCAGTAGTTGCAAGTAGTCTCAGGTGTTTGTAGTATGCTGGAGGCCGTGCGCAGCGCTGACCCGAGGGGTGGGCTGTGATGCGGTAGGCATGTGGCCCAGTGTACGGAGTTGCCTGTTTGGTGAACCGGGAACCCTGCACACATGATTGTTGCTTTATTATCGACCATCGGATTTATGACATGCATAATATTGACATTAGCCTTGTCTTTCTAGTACTATGGAGATTATGTTTTGATGCTTGAATTCATAACAATGGCCAAGGTGTTGGTGTTGTTTATATATCTCCTTATGGTGCTATTTTGTGAAGCCTCATGTCACTTCAAATATATTTTTTGCACAATAATCAAAGCCGAATATCAATGTTATTCGGTTTGGATCTTTTGGGTGTCATAGGTGCTATGTACATTGAGGCTTTTGGTGTTTCGTTATGAGTAGTGCAATAAATATCCAAGGGTTATAAATGTTTTGACCAATCACTTATAGTTTACCTTGAGGTATCTCTTGATATAAAATTAACCTTGGGTTGCTTTAATATTTCTCATATATCTAGAAATGAAAATTGAAGAGCAAATGAGTTGGCGCAATAAGCATTCGGCTACCATGTTGATCATGGTGTATTGCACATCTATCAATAGCTGATGCTTGATCTCACCGACATAGGTAAGGCCGAACCAAAGCCCACTGCTTCTGCCACTAATGAAATTTGTATGCAGGTGAAAGAAAGGATTAGAGGGAATTCATTCTTGATTGTCTGCAAAATCCCAGTGAAAGGGTGAACACTATGGTTCAGAGGATGACTTTGAAATACATATCTATGGAAATTTATCACAGGATTGTTAATGAAATTGAGAAGGTTTCGCCCAAGTTTGCATCAAGGATTCAAACAAGTAATAGCCATATATACTTATATCCCTAAGAAGATGTAGAATGGCCGATGGAGTGTTGATATCGTCCTTAGAACCAACATGGTACAAGTTATTTTTCGGCACGCTAGCTATGCCGAAAAACAAGGGGGCATGTGTTGACGCTCAAAATTGGCAGTCATAAAATTAGCTTAGGTTATATCAAGACTAATTCAAACTTATGGTTGGAAGTCACCTTGGAATGTCTCTCTTCGAGAAGATCAAGATGGTCTAAAACGGAGCTCGGATGCGAAAGTTATGACAAGTTCAGAGATGCTCATATTGACGTCAGATTATGAAATGGCCAGGAACTCAATTAATGTGGCCTCGGATGAAAAATGTATCAACATGAAAGTTATGCGTCTCGTCGAAACAGTTGATTTTGATATAAAAATCATCTTAATCTGAGGTTGTATGTAACCTGTGGAAGCAAAACATGGTCAGAAACAGAAGCTCCAGAGTCATTTCGGACCGACCGAATTGATTTGGTCGATGAGACCGAGTTGGTCCAGAAAATTACGAGAGAGTTTGCAATGTTCACTCGGTAGGACCGAAGCAAACCAATCGGTGAGACCGAGTTGATCCAAGAAACTACCGAAGGATACAGAGAGTTGGCAACGTTCACCCGGTGGGACCGAAACGAACCAATCGGTGGGACCGAGTTGATCCGGGAAATTACCGAAGATTCCTGTCCGAGTTAGGTTAGGGTTTTTTGATATTTTGGACGGAATTTTTAGTCCTTTTCTTGTACGGGAAGTCCAGTCGCCTCATAAATAGATAGAGGTGACGACCGATTGAACAACACACAATCGACAAGTCAATCTATTATCTTTTACCTTTACTTTTCTCCTTCTCCCTTGTTCTTCTTCTTTCTCGTTGTTCGCTTGTTCTTCTTCATTGCAGGGCAGCGATCCACGAGGCCCTAGGGGCGACCAGGTCAACCTAGGGCAGCCCATAGCCACTGCGCGCCCTGATGGGGTCCCTCCCGGGCGTGTGGGGTTTCGGGTCTACAAAAGCGCGTGCCAGATTGTCCTGCGTACCGCGCTTCCGGCAGGTCTCCTTCGACGTGAGCTGCGGTGCATCACCCTCGGCGTCGGAGGTACATAGTGACGTGTTCATGTGTGAACACACTTTTGGGCGACTCCGTTGGGGACGAAGCTTTGAACGGTCTCCGGCCCGTTCTTGCTAGAAAGAGATCATCATCTAGGGTTTGCAGTCTACAAAGGTAATATGAATACGCAATCCCCTTATGTAGATGCAAATAATTCATATGGTGTTACTAGATCGTTCAATGAGTATACTCTGTCGGCCAACCCTAGTTTTTTCAATCATGCAACTAACTACGTGCAAGGGCCGATTCAAAGTAATTTATGTACTTCAACTTCTTATGATATTAGTAACATGCACCATATGTATCCCAACTCACATGCATCGGCAACCCAGCAAATTCATATGCCGATGAGCAACATGATGAGTTCGATTAATCAATTTGAAACACCCCAAGTTAGAATTTTCAATGCCTTGCAAGAAAGTGTTTCACCCTTTTATTCATCGGCAACTAATGTGCAATATAGTAATCCAACCATGCCGATGAATGAGAGAATTGGCCATGCTACTAGTGGCTATTCGGCCAGTTACTCTCGACCATCACATGCTACACCTCATGTTAGTAATTTTTCGGCACCGTATACAACTGTAGATGCTCATAATTCGGCTCTGCACCTTCATGGTCATAGCCGAATAAGTGAAAATTTTCCAGGAGTGCACATGCCATCATCTAATAGAGTAGCATATAATGCATCCTCTACACAATTGCATAATTTCGGCAACACCTCATTGCCAAAAGAGTCTAAAAATATTATGGAGCAATCCCTTAAAGAATGGGAAGTGGCTACATTAAAAAGGGATATAGCCCAAAATAACAAGATTAGTGCTGTTTGCCTTGAAGAACATGAAAAGGGGTTATTTCCTGATTATGCCGCAATAAAAGCTAGAGTTTTGCAAGAATATGAATCTTTGCCAATTGATAAATTTGCCGAGCAAAAATATGGTTTTACAACAATGCATATGTCTTCACCTAGTACTACATCATATTATACACCCCTACACTATTGCAAAATTCCGACAGCACCCGTGCGTCATTGCCGAAAAATTCTAAAAACATTGGGGGGCAATCATATCCGAAGTGGGCTGAAATTGAGAAAAAGCTTAAAGCCAATTTTGTCGCTCGCCGCCAGAAACAAATAGGAAAATAATTGGCTCAGATAAAAGAAGCATTGCCACTTGGTAGTATCAATGAAAAGAAGGATGATTCGGAACTTGAAAGTGCTTCGGTTGATAAAGCCGAATCAAGTAGTATATATTCCAAATCAATCAAATCTAAAGAGGCAAGCATTATTGAGAAACGGCATGGCAAGCATAGCAAAACAACCATCCTTGATTTTTCTGAAGTTAATGGAACCTACTTCCTGGCCTATGAGTTCCGTGCTGTAGAAATTAACAAGCCTCAAGGTCAAGAGCAAGTAGCCGAACAAAGTTCGGCTGATAAGGATCTTCAAGGTAATGATGCACGGAATAAAAAAAGGATGATGAAAAGGCGTTGGAGAGACATCCAAAGACGAAGCTATATATTGTTCAAGTCACACCACCATCATGCTCTCCGAACATATTTGAAGAGGTATGCATAGCGAGTAATTTACCTATTTTCAGATTTGGTCGCAACTTGCTTATTGATGCATCTATAAGAAATATTGTCATAAGTAATTTTGAAAGACCAATGAAGAAGGGTAATTTATTTGTTAGCAATAAAATTTTTATGGAACATATCGGTCAACCCATTGCACCATTTATAAAGACCGATAATGACTTATTGTTACAGCCAAAGCTTTCCCCGTTGCTTTATGTAAAGTTCATATCTTGTTGGGTAGCTTTGCTTATTTCGTACTTGGCTTGCACTTGGTCTCAACTAAGACATGTATGTTCTAAATATCTTCGTTTCAGAAATTTAAAGCCAAGGTTAAATTCTATTGAGAAAACCGATGCTAATATAATATCTTATCCAAAGACATCGGAGATAGAGTGGAAAACGCAATGCATAGCCGAATGGGGAGATTCCAAATCTGAACCATTCATTTGCTTATCTCCAAAGCCGTTCAAACAACAAGATCGGCTAGAAAACAAAAAGTATACCTTCAATTCAAGCATGTGTGATCAAATATTTGATTTGTTGCTGAAAAATAATTACGTTACAATTCTTGATCACCATGTTAAGCCATCAATCCAAGGACGAATGTATTGTAAGTTGCATGATTCGTCCAAGCATAATTTTGAGGATTGCAACATGTTTCGTCAAATAGTTAAATCAGCCATTGAAAAAGGACGATTGAAGTTTGTTGAAACACCAAGAGATGACCAGTCTATTCCGATTGGTCCCGATGGCAAAAAGTTTTTGCATCGACTGCTTCAAGCCAATCCATTTGAAGAGAAGGTAAAAGCTGCAGGTGATGGGATCAAGCTTTCAAGTAAAGAAGTTGTTGAAGAGCATAATGAACATAATCTTGAGGGCGAGAATTCCATCGAAGCTACAATGGAGATGCCAAGGACTGGGGAGGGGGGGAAACAAGCAAATCCAATGATCGATGAAAGCAAACCAAAAGAAAACAAAGGCCGAAAGCGCAAGTGTAAGAGATCAATAATCACCTTTGTTGAACTATTGGAAAATATCAAAAGAAGAGTGAAGAGAAGAATGCTTATCAGCCAACTCATGCAAAGAAACCAAGATCACCCCCAAGGCACAAATATGAGGATTGGTATTGGCAAAGTGAGAATTTTATTGCAACATATTCATATCCTTATTTTGGGCCTCCAATGCCAATTCCGTGGATACCTCCCTATGCTCATGTTGATTCATATCCATCATGGGATAGGTATGATACAAGGGCACATTCTCCATATTATTTTAGACCATCTCATCAATATTATGCAGCTCCGAGAAGATCAACATTTGAACAGTCACATATTAAAGACCGTTTCAATCATAAGGAATTGGTCAACAGCTCAAGAAAGAATAAGCAAGTTTACCGTGTTAAAAGAGATGGTCGTAAGAGTGCTACTTCAGATTTGATCTCAAATGAAAAGGAGCCAATTAAAGTATTAACATTGGCTACTAAAGGCAATGAGTCAAGTCAATCAAGTGCCAAATCTGAAGATAAGAAGTTGAGAGTGCACAAGGTAAAACAAGAATTGCCATTACTTCAAACAAAATCACAGTCGAGGTGCCCACTCGGTTTATTGTATTGGCAAAACAAGAAATTACAAAAACTTAGTGCACAAGAACTTGAGGAAAGGAATATGGCATGGGTTCCCAAAGGAAGTACTCAAAGTAAGAATTATGTGCAAGCTTCCATTACAAGAAGTGCGGCAAAGATGAAGAAGCAAAAGAGTGAAAACTATGAAGGACCAAGCCAAAGGTTTCAACATCTTCGGTCCACACATTATCCATATTCTTTAACTATGCCATTAATGCCTATGCCATGGAATTCGTCATCAGGTATGATTGGTTGCCCTCAATGGGCTTATAATGATCCATGGTTGCAATATAACTTCTTACGTCATGAAAGGGTATTACCAAATCACTATACATTTGATTATCTACAAGTTTGTTGCTGATCCAAAGGGCCGAAATACTTGATTTGTCACTTCCTTTGTTTATTTCGCCTACATGTGCTTTGAATGAAGTTTACATGGTAATGGCCGATATTTATCTATCGTCCTAAGAGTATGTCAATGCATGGCCGGTGTAGTATTCTAACATCGTCTTTAGTTCGATTAGAGAGTGAGACAAGATACATGTTCATGGAAATCTATATGTATACTTATATTATGCTTGCATGGAGATGAAACATTATGACCGATGACATTCAAAATATGTTGCATAGACCAATTCATAGAAATTGAGTGGGTTTATGCTTTGATTTAATATATATGCTTTGGCCTACAAATTTTTCAAGTCTATGAGAAGCCAAATCATTGTTGTTTTATTATCGACCATCGGATTTATGACATGCATAATATTGATATTAGCCTTGTCTTTCTAGTACTATGGAGATTATGTTTTGATGGTTGAATTCATAACAATGGCCAAGGTGTTGGTGTTGTTTATATATCTCCTTATGGTGCTATTTTGTGAAGCCTCATGTCACTTAAAATATATTTTTTTGCACAATAATCAAAACCGAATATGCAATGTTATTCAGTTTGGTTCTTTTGGGTGTCATAGGTGCTATGTACATTGAGGCTTTCGGTGTTTCGTTATGAGTAGTGCAATAAATATCCAAGGGTTATAAATGTTTTGATGAATCACTTATAGTTTACCTTGAGGTATCTCTAGATATTAAATTTACCTTAGGTTGCTTTAATATTTCTCATATATCTAGACATGAAAATTGAAGAGCAAATGAGTTGGCGCAACAAGCATTCGGCTACCATGTTGATCATGGTGTATTGCACATCTATCAATAGATGATGCTTGATATAACCGACATAGGTAAGGCCGAACCAAAGCCCACTGCTTCGGCCACTAATGAAATTTGTATGCAGGTGAAAGAAAGGATTAGAGGGAATTCATTCTTGATTTTCTGCAAAATCCTAGCGAAAGGGTGAACACTATGGTTTGGAGGATGACTTTGAAATACATATCTATGGAAATTTATCACCGGATTGTTAATAAAATTGAGAAGGTTTCGCCCAAGTTTGCATCAAGGATTCAAACAAGTAATAGCCATATATACTTATATCCCTAAGAAGATGTAGAATGGCCGATGGAGTCTTGACATCGTCCTTAGAACCAACATGGTACAAGTTATTTTTCGGCACGCTAGCTATGCCGCAAAACAGGGGGACATGTGTTGACGCTCAAAATTGGCATAGTCATAAAATTAGCTTAGGTTATATCAAGACTAATTCAAACTTATGATTGGAAGTCACCTTGGAATGTCTTTCTTTGAGAAGATCGAGATGGATATGAAGATGGTCTAAAACGGAGCTCGGATGCAAAAGTTATGTCAAGTTTAGAGATGCTCATATTAACGTCAGATTATGAAATGGCCAGGAACTCAATTAATATGGCCTCGTATGAAAAATGTATCAACATGAAAGTTATGCGCCTCGTCGAAACGGTTGATTTTGATTTAAAAATCATCTTAATACGAGGTCGTATGCAACCTGTGGAAGCAAAACAACGTGAGAAACAGAAGCTGCAGAGTCATTTTGGACCGACCAAATTGATTTAATCGGTGAGACCGAGTTGGTCCGGAAAATTACCAGAGAGTTGGCAATGTTCACTCGGTAGGACCGAAGCAAACCAATCGGTGAGACTGAGTTGATCCGAGAAATTACAGAAGGATATAGAGAGTTGGCAACGTTCACTCAGTGGGACCGAAACAAACCAATCGGTGGGACCGAGTTGATCCGGGAAATTACCAAAGATTCCTGTCCGAGTTAGGTTAGGTTTTTTTATATGTTTTGGACGGAATTTTTAGTCCTTTTCTTGTACGGGAAGTCCAGGCACCTCATAAATAGATGAGAGGTGACAGCCGATTGAACAACACACAATCGACAAATCAATCTATTATCTTTTACCTTTACTTTTCTCCTTCTCCCTTGTTCTTCTTCTTTCTCGTTGTTCGCTTGTTCTTCTTCATTGCAGGGCGGCGAACCTCGAGGACCTAGGGGCGATTAGGTTGATCTAGGGCAGCCCATAACAGCTGCGCACCCTGACGGCGTCCCTCCCGGGCGTGTGGGGTTTCGGTTCTCCAAAAGCGCCCGCCGGATTGCTTGTGTACCGCGCTTCCGGACGGGTCTCCTTCGACGTGAGCTGCGGTGCATCACCCTCAGTGTCGGAGGTACACAGTGACGTGTTCGTGTGTGAACAACATCGTTTGGGGCCGTATGTGGAAACCTCAAACGGACTCCCTACGGATGGAACCTGAATAGGCGATAAACCTGGACTAGGGACTTGTGTGGTTAGTCAGGTCGTGGCTGACACCCTTGTTGGGCTTCCGCTTGAAAGTTGCCGAGTACATGTCATATAAACAGCGATACGTGGTGAGAGCATGTGTGAAGAAGTACACCCCTGCAGGGTTATAAATGTTATATTCGAATAGCCGCGTCCACGGTAAAGGACCTCTGGGTTGCCTATACAGTTCATAGACAAGTGAAAGTGGATACTCTAAAATGCGCAAGATAAGCGTGAGTGCTATGGATGGCATTATCGTAGGGAGACGCTAGTGGATCCATAGTGGTGTATTGATATGGTGAATATGTGGACTCGTGTGCGCCACCTCAAAAGAGTTACTTGTAGTCGTAGTTCAGGATAGCCACCGAGTCAAAGCTGGCTTGCTGCATTTAAACCCCACCATCCCTTTGTTGATAATAATGCATATGTAGCTAGTTCTGATGTAAGTCTTGCTGGGTACATTTGTACTCATGTTTTCTTAATTTATGTTTGGAGAGAGACTCTAGTCTTGCTAGTAGTTCCGCATGGACTTCGATGTTTAGCTTGTTACCTCAGCTACAATCTTGTGCCCTCTGGAGGGTCTTGTAGATAGTTAGGCTTTTCAGCCCTTTTCATTTGTAGTTGTATGTACTCAGACATGTTAAGCTTTCGCATGTGCTTTTGATTTGTATGCTCTGAATGTTGGGTCATGTTACCCATGATTGTAATACTTGGCTCCATGGAGCCTATTGAATAAATACTTTGAGTTGTAGAGTTTTATTGTGATGCCATGTTGAATTTGCATGTATCGAGCATATTGTGTGTATGTTACTGAAATACTTGGTATGTGTGGGATCCGACAACCTAGTTGTTCATTCTTGGTAGCCTCTCTTACTGGGAAATGTCTCCTAGTGCTTCCACTGAGCCATGGTAGCTTGCTACTGCTCCGAAACACCTAGGCTGGCCGGCATGTGTCCTTCTTCGTTCCTGTGTCTGTCCCTTCGGGGAAATGTCACGCGATGTTTACCGGAGTCCTGTTAGCCCGCTACAGCCTGCTACAGCTTGCTACGACTTGGGTGCATACATTGTTGATCGACACGTTCGTTGCGGGGTCATGTATGCCTGTCCCTATAAGTTAGCACCACCATGGGTTTACAACTAGTCATATCGGCCCAAGTTCTTTGTCATATGGATGCTAGCGGTACTGTCATATACGTGAGCCAAAAGGCGCAAACGGTCCCGGGCCAGATAAGGTGGCACCTGTGGGAATACCGTGCGTGAGGCCGCAAAGTGATATGATGTGTTACATGCTAGATCGATGTGACTTAGGATCGGGATCCTGACAACTAAACAAAAGATAACATATTTTTGGGTTTTTTGATTTATAGATCTGAAAATAAAAGATTGCAAAATGGTAGATAGGAAACTAATATGATGGAAAATAGACTCGGGGGCCATAGGTTTCACTAGAGGCTTCTCTCATGAAGGCAAATAATACGGTGGGTGAACACATTACTGTCAAGCAATTGATAGAAAAGCGCAAAGTTATGACGATATCCAAGGAAATGATTATGCAATATAGGCATCACGTCCGTGTCAATTAAACCGACTCCTGCCTGCATCTACTACTATTACTCCACATCGACCGCTATCCAGCGTGCAACTAGAGTACTAAGTTCATAAAGAACGGAGTAACGCCTTAAGTAAGATGACATGATGTACAGGAATTAACTCAAGCAGTATGATGAAAACCCCATCTTTTTATCCTCGATGGCAACAATGCAATACATGTCTCGCTACCCCTAGTTTGTCATTGGGTGAAATCACGCAAGATTAAACCCAAAGCTAAGCACCTCTCCCATTGCAAGAAATACCAGTCTAGTTGGGCAAACCAAACTGATAATTCGAAGAGAAATACAAAGATACCAAATCATGCATATAAGAATTCAAAGAAGATTCAAATAATATTCATAGGTAAGCTGATCATAAATCCATAATTCATTGGATCTCGACAAACACACAACAAAAGAAGATTACATCGGACAGATCTCCAAGAACATAAAGGAGAACATGGTATTGAGAATCAAAGAGAGAGAAGAAGCCATCTAGCTACTATGTATGCACCTGTAGGTCTGTGGTGGACTATTCATGCTTCATCACAAGGGAAATAGAGTTGATGTAGATGCCCTCCGTGATTGAATCCCCCTCCGACAGGATGCCGGAAAAGGCCCCAAGATGGGATCTCACGGGAACAAAAGGTTGCGGCGGTGGAAAAGTATTTTCCTGGATGCTTCTTAGGGTTTTGGGATATATGTGAATATATAGGAGGAAGATCTAGGTCAGGAGGTCACCGAGGGGTCCAAAAGGTAGGGGGCGCCCCCCGCCTACGACACGCCCTCCACCCCTGCCGCCGCCTCATGGCTCTTCTGATTTGAACTCCAAGTCTCCTGGGTGTCTTCTGGTCCAAGAAAAATCATCGTGAAGTTTTATTCCATTTGGACTCCATTTAGTATTCTTTTCATGCGAAGCTAAAAAAACAAGGAAAAAACAGAAATTGGCACTAGGCTCTAGGTTAATAAGTTAGTCCTAAAAATAATATAAAATAGCATATTAATGCATATAAAAATCCAAAACAGATAATATAATAGCATGGAACAATAAAAAATTATAGATACGATGGATACGTATCAAGCACCCCCAAGATTAATTCCTCCTCGTCCTCGAGTAGGTAAATGATAAAATAGAATTTTTAATGTGGAATTCTACCTAACATATTTATCCATGTAATTTTCTTCATTGTGGTATGAATGTTCAGATGCATAAGATTCAAAACAAAAGATTAATATTGACATAAAAACAATAATACTTCAAGTATACTATTAAAGCAATCATGCCTTCTCAAAATACTATGGCTAAAGAAAGCTATCCCTACAAAATCATATAGTCTGGCTATGCTCCATCTCCATCACACAAAATTTTCAAATCATGCACAACCCCGGAGCCAAGCAATTGTTTCATACTTTAGAATTCTCAAACCTTTTCAACTTTCACGCAATACATGAGCGTGAGCCATGGGCATAACACTATAAGTGGAATAGAATATGGTGGTTGTGGAGAAGACAAAAATAAGGAGATAGTCTCACATAAACTAGGCATACCAAGAGGCTATGGAGATGCCCATCAATATATATCAATGTGAGTGAGTAGGGATTGCCATGTAACAGATGCACCAGATCTATAAGTTTATGAAAGCTCAAAAAATAAACTAATTGGGGGTGCATCCAAATTGCTTGCTCATTAAGACCTAGGGCATTTGAGGAAGCCCATCGTTGGATATATATAAGCCAAGTTCTATAATGAAAAATTCCCATTAGTATATGAAAGTGATAAAATAGGAGACTCTCTATGATGAAGATCATGGTGCTACTTTGAAGCACAAGTGTGGAAAAAGGATAGTAACATTGCCCCTTCTCTCTTTTCTCTCATTTTCTCTCTCTCTATCTCTCCTTTTTGATTGGATTCTTTGGCCACTTCTATTTTGGTTTCCTCACAAGGGACAATGCTCTAGTAATGAAGATCATCACACTTTTATTTACTTACAAATCAAGAATTACAAATCGATACTAGAACAAAGATATGACTCCATATGAATGCCTCCGGCGGTGTACAGGGATGTGCAATGACTCAAGAGTGACATGTATGAAAAAAAATGAATGGTGGCTTTTCCACAAATACTATGTCAACTACATGATCATGCAAAGCAGTATGACAATAATGAAGTGTGTCATAATAAAACAGAACGATGGACAGTTGCATGGCAATATATCTCGGAATAGCTAGGGAAATGCCATAATAGGTAGGTATGGTGGCTGTTTTGAGGAAGGTATAGGGTGGGTGTATGGCACCGACGAAAGTTGCGTTGTACTAGAGAGGCTAGCAATGGTGGAAGGGTGAGAGTGCGTATAATCCATGGACTCAACATTAGTTATAAAGAACTCACATACTTATTGCAAAAAATCTATTAGTCATTAAAAGAAAGTACTAAGTGCATGCTCCTAGGGGAAGGGTTGGTAGGAGTTAACCATCACGCGATCCCGACCTCCACACAAAGGATGACAATCAATAAATAAATCATGCTCCGACTTCGTTACATAATGGTTCACCATACGTGCATGCTACGGCAATCACAAACTTTAACACAAGTATTCTTACCAATCCATGATTACTCACTAGCATGACATATCACCGTCCTCATATCTCAAAACAATCATAATGAATCAAACTTCTCATAGTATTCAATGCACTTTATATGAAAGTTTTTATTATATCCCTCCTGGATGCCTATCATATTATGACTAAATTCATGACCTAAGCAAATTACTATGATGTTTAGAGAGACTCTCAAAATAATATAAGTGAAGCATGAGAGTTCAAAAATTTCTATAAAATAAAGCCACCGCCGTGCTCTAAAAAGATATAAGTGAAGCACTAGAGCAAAATTGCCTAGCTTAAAAGATATAAGCGAAGCACATAGAGTATTCTAGTAAATCACGATTCATGCATGTCCCTCTCAAAAGGTGTGTACATGTAAGGATCTAGAAGAGGTGTCTACAGGGGGGGTGATTAGACCCTCAACAAGCAAATATAGTAGTTTTTAGGTTTTTCAAGTTAAGGTTGCGAAATAGCACAATTTCAAGCATTCACAATACAATTCAAGCAAGCATGCAAACAATATATGAGGAGAGGAAAGTAAAGAATGCAACTTGCAAGAAAGTAAAGGGATGGGATTGGAGTGTGCAAACGCAATTAGAGACACGGAGATTTTTGGCGTGGTTCCGATAGGTGGTTCTATCGTACATCCATGTTGGTGGAGAGTTCAACCCACGAAGGGTAACGGCTGCGCGAGTCCATGGAGGGCTCCACCCACGAGGGGTCCATGAATAAGGAACCTTGTCTATCCCACCATGGCCATCACCCACGAAGGACTTGCCTCACTAGGAAAGATCTTCATGAAGTAGGCGATCTCCTTGCCCTTACAAACTCCTAGGTTCAACTCCACAATCTTGACAGAGCCTCCCAAGTTACACCTAACCAATCTAGGAGACACCACTCTCCAAAAGGTAATAGATGGTGTGTTGGTGATGAACTCCTTGCTCTTGTGCTTCAAATGATAGTCTCCCCAACACTCCACTCTCTCTCTTACAGATTTGGCTATGGTGGAAAGATGATTTGAGTGGAAAGCAACTTGGGGAAGGCTAGAGATCAATATTCTTGTGGTTGGATTGGAATGTCTTGGTCCCAACACATGAGTAGGTGGTTCTCTCTCAGAAAATGAGTAGTGGAAGTGTAGGCACGTTCTGATGGCTCTCTCACATATGGAGCAGGGGGTGGAGGGGTATATATAGTCTGCACACAAAATCTAACCGTTACACACAAATTCCCGAACTCGGTGGGACCAAATTGCTAAACTCGGTCAGGCCGACTTGGTTCAACATGTGAACATTAGGCATTTCGGTGGGACTGACAAGGTCAACTCAGTGAGACCGATGTGCTTGGGTTAGAGAAAAACCTCATCTCGGTGAGACCGACTGCATGAACTCGGTGAGACCGGTTTCAGCAATAAGCAAACAAAGACTTGGTCAAGAAAACTCAGTGGGACCGACTGCACATTTCGGTGAGACCAAAATAACTCCAATAGGTTACAGAGAGTTTGTAAGGCCATCTCAGTGAGACTGAGATCCCATCGGTGAGATCAAACTGATTAGGGTTTTTGGCAGTGGCTATGTCAAGTGAACTTGGTGGCACCGGATGAATCAAATCGGTGGGGCCGAGTTTGACTTTAGGTTTAGGACATATGTGGAAATTAGAAAGTGGTTGAGGGCTTTGGAGCATATCACTAAGCACTTTGAGCAAGCAAGCTGTTAAGTAACACCTCATCCCCTCTTAATAGTATTGGTTTTCCTATGGACTCAATGTTATCTTGGATCACAAAAATGAAAATGTAGAATATTGAGATTTTGCCAATGTTTGTCCTTAGCATCTTGAAGGGGTTCCACATCCTCTTGCCCTGCCACTCCAATGTTGAACTCATCTGAAATATACTAGGTAGAAGTATTAGTCCAACGAGAGATATGTTGACATTAATTACCAAAATCACCCAGGGAGCACTTGTGCTTTCAATCTCCCCCTTTTTGGTGATTGATGACAACATACATCAAAGCTTTAGATAAAGATATGAAGTATAACAAGTAAAGCTTTGGAAAAACATGCAACATGCATTGGATCCCCCTACATGTATGCAATCATGTGAAGATAGATCATAAGAGTATGTGAAAGCATAAACATATGAGAGCAAGCAATGAGTTACATGTGTCTTGGCAATATGCATCAGAGCAAATGGTGTGAAATGCAGAGAATGTACCTATATGTTCATGAGTCCTTCTTGCAAACAATATATACATCAGCAAGAGATCCTCATGCACATGAGTGTGATGCATATACTTACCTTGTGGTCTTTAGCTAACTCTGGAAGAGATGAACATGAGAAAACAAGGTTAGATAACACAAGAACATCTACTAGACAGAGCAAGAATGAGAGACCACAAGAGTACCAAGACTGGGATGACATGTAGAGAGTGAGTACTTCGTACTCTAGTTGGATATAACATGTCCCCAAGAATACAGATATGCAATGAATTCCAAATATTTTCTTCCCTTAGATGTCTTTCTCCCCTTGAATCTGACATTCGATAATGGGAGAAGATAGGGTAATAGAAAATCAGAGCAAATGAAAAGCAAATGAAATATCTTCATCTAACATGTCTTTCCCCTCTAAAAGACATGTGTCTTCTCTCCTCTTTGTTTACCGAGCATCTGGGAAGATTAAGAGAACTTTCTCTCCCATAGGGTCTCTTTCTCCCTTTTGTGATTAAGCTTTGATGTGATCTCTCTCTCCCCCTTTGACATCAGTTCCAAGAAGGGATCTTCTGGAGTACAAGTCAAATAGGTTCGGTCCTTTAGTCACAAGGCAAAGCAGTGTGAAAAATGTGATGCGGGTAGAGGATAAGAATCATAGAGTGGGGTTGGATAAGAAAAGCAGAATGCAAATGACAAAATGTTCCCATAGTGGTGAAATCGGTAACACCGAGCCCTTTTCTTCGGTGACACCGAATTGTTTCAGTCTGACCGAAAAGAAACGAGTGGTGAGGCCGAGTTCATCCCACAGAAAGGATTTTGTCATCTCATCTCAGTAGGAAAATAGGTTCTCACAAGGATTTACAGGGAATTAACTAAAAGATTTGCGATGAATTAAATGCAGGGAAAACAGAATATAACAGAGAAATAAAATCTAGATGAATTTTTTTGAAAGGGGAAAAGTATGCAGGAACCAAATGCAAGAATACAGAAAACACAAAAGAACTTCATCTAGAGTTGGCCAGCGACAAAGTCACCTATGTTAGAGTATATTGACTTAGGAGTCAACTGAAGACACGTGATCATAGGCCATACTCATCGTTTAAGCTAAAAATGGGGTTGCCATTTTTCGTTTAAGCATTTTGATGTACTCACATCTTGTTGAGTTGCTTTGACCCATGTCTCGGGGTAAAGCTTCTGTAAGATGGAATGACATACCTTGGTGGTGGTGGTCTTGATCATGTAGTTGAACTTGTGTAGGGTGCTCAAAGGTGATGTAGTTCATCAAGAGTTGGGAGCACAGCTTATAGTTGGTGTTCATCTTCCTACATGGGTTAGTTTTGCAAGGAAGAGCACTTGTGTATCCAAAATGACAATCATGAAGTTTGATACCAAATGAAATTTGATATATAGAAGTTGTCAACGGATATATTGAAAGGTATTCATGCTTCCTTGTCTTCAAACATCATATTGTAGAGACTTGGAGATGTAGAGATTGCTTAGAATGTGATTGAGTTGCAATATCATAGAATTGATCTTATCCAAGTACCTACAAGGGTTACATAGCATGCAAGAGTACAAGTATATCCAAGACATGTGATCAACGTCATAAGAGAAATGTCAATGATTAGTAATAGAAAGGCTCATGCCTTGCATGCATCCACATGGAGTTTCTACTCCAAGTTTGAGGCATCAATGATGTTCATTTCACCTCTCAAACGGCAAAATACTTTCTCATCAAGCGGTTGGTGAATATATCCGCCAATTGCTTATTGGTACGAACATGCGTTAGTTTGATATCTACCTTAGCAACATGATCTCGAATGAAATGATGACGAACTTGAATATGCTTAGTTCGAGAATGTTGCACGACATTTTGAGCAATCTTAATAGCACTCTCATTGTCACAAAGAAATGGAACATGTTTCACATATATCCCAGAACCTTTAAGAGTTTGGCTCATCCAAAGTAGTTGAGCACAACATGAATCGGCGGAAATGTATTCCGCTTCAACAATGGATAAGGGTACCGAGTTTTGTTTCTAGGAGGACCAAGACACAAGAGATCTACCAAGAAATTGACAATTACCCGAAGTGGACTTTCCATCAAACTTGTCACTGGCACAACCCGAATCGGAGTAGCCAACAAGCTAAAAAGAAGACCATCGGTGTCAAAACCGGCGGATCTCGGGTAGGGGGTCCCAATGTGTGTCTTAGGCTGATGGTAACAGGAAGCAAGGGACACCATGTTTACCCAGGTTCGGGCCCTCTCGATGGAGGTAAAACCCTACTTCCTGCTTGGTTAATATTGAAGATATGTGGAATACCAGAGTAGATATACCACGAGATTGTAGAGGCTAAACCCTAAGAGCTAGCCTATGATGGTATGATTGTAATTGTGATCGGCCTTCTAAGGACCATGCTCTCCGGTTTATATAGACACCGGAGAGCTAGAGTTTACATGGAGTCGGTTTACAAGGAAGGAAACATAATATTCGGATCGCCAAGCTTGTCTTCCACGCAAAGGAGAGTCCCATCCGGACACGAGCCGAAGTCTTGAGTCTTGTATCTTGACGCTTCTATAGTCCGGACGATGAATACAGTCCGGCTGTCCGGATACCCCCTTATCCAGGACTCCCTCAGTAGCCCCTGAACCAAGCTTCAATGACGACGAGTCCGGTGCACAGTCTTGTCTTCGACATTGCAATGCGGGTTCCTCCTTCCGAATACTCCAAGGTTATCATCGAACATGTAGACCGTGTCCGGATCTGCAAAATGATCTTCACATACCACCGTAGAGAGTATGATACTCCAGCTAACAACTTTTTAGACGACGTGACATGCCATTAGGGCCAGGTCATTACTCGAACTGTTTTTTCACAACTAGCCACACCGCGTATTGCGAGGCGGTTTCCTTGACACGTCCTATCAAAGCAGAGATCATGTCCCCTTATCGCGGGATTCTCATCAATACGGGTACGGGTAATCCCCCCGTGCCATCAATCATGGTGCTTGGGAAGTAAGAAATTCTCAACAGGCTAGTGGGGAGGCGCACCGCTTTCGTCGCCTCTATAAAGGTATAAGAGTTCCTCATTTTTACCCACGCCTCCTTCCTCCCCTCGCATACTCTTGCTCCCTCGAGCTCCAGCACCCTAGTCCAGGTCTTCTCTGCACAGTTAGTCATGTCCGGAGTAGGAGGAAAGTGGGTGGCTTCCACCGCGACGAAGAAGAAGATCACGAATCTCCGGGCGGCCGGATACTTGGCCGCAGACATAACGCACCGGCTACCAGACGAGTGGCAGGTCATTCCAACTCCAGGACCCCACGAGACGGTCGTGTTCCTTGCCCACTTCGTCCGTGGACTGGGGTTTCCACTCCACCCCTTCGTCCGCGGGCTTATGTTCTACTACGGGCTAGATTTTCATGATCTAGCTCCGAACTTCGTCCTCAACATCTCGGCGTTCATAGTCGTGTGCGAGGCTTTCCTCCGCATCAAGCCTCATTTCGGCTTGTGGCTCCAAACCTTCTGCGTGAAGCCGAAGATTGTGAGCGGCCAGCAAGCGGAGTGCGGAGGAGCCATGGTGGGCAAAATGCCTAATGTCACCTGGCCTGAAGGCTCCTTTGCGGAAACCGTGAAGGGCTGGATTTCGGGGTGGTTCTACATCACCGAGCCACGCGACGCCAACTGGACGCCGGCCCCCGAGTTCCGATCTTGAACCCCCTATGCGGCTCACCTCCTGGGAATAGAAGGGCCTGTTATGGGGTGAATCTGCAGAGCTGACTGGACTCATCAACTACGTCAAGGGCATGAAGGACAAGAACATCAAGCTTGTCAACGTGATCGAAGTCGTGCTCATTCGCCTGATACTGCCGTGCCAAAGGCGGACATTCAATCTGTGGGAATTCGTCCCGGCCGAACACCGGACGCTCCAGAGGCTCTATGGCAAGAAGCACAAGAACGCGTGGAAGGTGTTGTTCAAGGCAACCGAGGTACCTCCTCCAATAATCAAGGACCGCGGGCTCCATGCCGCATGGCAACCTACCCAGGTGAGTTCTCAGGCCGCCACCGGGTATGGTTCTTCCCAATGTACTCATGGGGAATCCCTAAGTGATTGTGCATATTTGTTTTAGGAGTATGTGGAGACAGCGGAGCGGATCGATAGTTCGGCTCCATTGCCGGAAAGCCTGGCCAATGATCCTCTGACGAAGATGCTGGTCCCGTTTCCCTATAAGGGGCCGGAGAAGAAGGCCGACAAGAAGGCCCCAGGGACCGAAAAGGTCTCCAAAGTAAGGTCGCGCAAGCCTCGTCCGAAGATGACGAGGCGCACTCCTCCCCCGAAGGGGAAGAAGAAGAAGAAGAGGCCGCCCCGTCCGGAAAGGATGGGGGGCCTGAGACGGTGAATCAGGGAGCCAGGAGAGGTCCCGGCGTAAGGACGTCATACCCTTGTCGTCTGATGACGACGAGGCGGATTCCTCTCGCGGAGGCGGGGAGGAACAAGGAGAAACACCACCTCCCCATGTCTGGGGAGGGAAGAAGAGGAAGGTCGCCCTGGTGGGGGAGACTGGTACGTCCAAGAAGAGAAAAGCATCCCTTCCGGACTACTCCGCCACCGCCGCCGATAGCGAGGAAGGGTGGCTGCCCAGGAAGAAGCCCCTCGTGCGGTCGTAAGTATCCGCACTCAGTCGTAATTTTCGCTTCATAATTTTGTTTATAATGCCAAACTAGTATACAGTCCGGCCAGGGCCCATCCGGGAGTGTCGTCTTCGGACGGGTCCTTGAGTGAGTCAGCATTGAACTCCCTTCCGACGGCCACGTCTCCTCGTCCTGCGGACGACACGAAGGTGTTGTCCCAAAGGCTCCCGACGATGGCGGAGGTGGCCCTGGAGGCGCCTCAAGGCGGCGTCCCAGGTGTCGGACTCGCGGGGTTCAAGATCCCCGCGGATCGTGTCAATGAGAGCCACGGCAAGCCGGGCTCTTAGCCGAACACTGTTCCAGAGCCTTTAGTGGTTCCGGACATAGGCGGGCAGCCCCTCGTTATGGAGGGAGGGCCGTCTATATCAAGGACTTCCGTTGCGCCCCAGGCGCTGGATTGTCTGCTGGAAGCGCTTTGAGGCGCTTCCCTAGACAAAGAGCACCGTACTCTCATGATTGCGGTGATTCAGAAGGTTTTGTCCGCCAAGAGCGGACTAACCAAAGCCTGCACCAGCCTCCTAACAGGCTTTGAGGTAAGAAGTAAAAATGTGTAAAATCACCACCCGATAGGTAGTTGCCCCTGATACTCTGTTTGGTGTTCGGAAAGAAAAACCAAATGGAGGGTCAATTATAATCCGCAGGCTGTGCTGCTGGCCGCTGCTGCTCGCACGGTCGAAATCGCCAGCCAGATGCAGGATTTAGAGCGGGCACAGGGAGAGCTCGGCCTCGCGAGGAGGCAGCTCAAAGAGAACAAAGGTGATTGATTCCCCTCTCTCATATAATAAATAGTAAATAAAATTTGATTATGCTAACGACGAGACGTCGTGATGTGGTAACAGAGGCCGCCACCGAAGTGGCGTCTCTCAAGAAGGCGCTGTCTGAGGCCGAACACAAAGCGGTTGTAGGACCTTGAAGTATGTCTAGAGGGGGGTGATTAGACTACTTGACCAATTAAAAATTAACCTTTTCCCAATTTTAGAGTTTGACAGATTTTAGCAACTTTGGACAAGTCAAGCAATCAACACACAAATCAAGCAAGCGTGCAAAGAGTATATAGGCAGCGGAAATTAAAGCATGCAACTTGCAAGAAAGTAAAGGGAAGGGTTTGCAGGATTCAAACGCAGTTGGAGACACAGATGTTTTTGGCGTGGTTCCAATAGGTGGTGCTATCGTACATCCACATTGATGGAGACTTCAACCCACGAAGGGTAACGGTTGTGCGAGTCCACGGAGGGCTCCACCCAAGAAGGGTCCACGAAGAAGCAACCTTTTCTATCCCACCATGGCCATCGCCCACGAAGGACTTGCCTCACTAGCGGTAGATCTTCACGAAGTAGGCGATCTCCTTACCCTTACAAACTCCTTGGTTCAACTCCACAATCTTTGTCGGAGGCTCCCAAGTGACACCTAGCCAATCTAGGAGACACCACTCTCCAAGAAGTAACAAATGGTGCGTTGATGATGAACTCCTTGCTCTTGTGCTTCAAATGATAGTCTCCCCAACACTCAACTCTCTCTCATAGGATTTGGATCTGGTGGAAAGAAGATTTGAGTGGAAAGCAACTTGGGGAAGGCTAGAGATCAAGATTCATATGGTAGGAATGGAATATCTTGGCCTCAACACATGAGTAGGTGGTTCTCTCTCAGAACTGGTAAGTTGGAAGTGTAGGTTTGTTCTGATGGCTCCCTCCACGAATGAAGAGGAGGTGGAAGGGTATATATAGCCTCCACACAAAATCTAATCGTTACACACAATTTAGCAATCTCGGTGGGACCGAATCAACAAACTCGGTCAGACCGATTTAGTGAACCTAGTGACCGTTAGGATTTTCGGTGGGACCAACATGCAACAAGGTAGGACTGATATGGTTAGGGTTAGGGCATAACGTAGTCTCGGTGAGACCGCTTACACAAACTCGGTGAGACCAATTTTGGTAATGAGCTAACAAGAGAGTTGGTCAGGTAAACTCGGTGGGACCGATTTGCTCTTTTCGGTGAGACCGAAATGTTACAAAAGGGAAACAGTGAGTTTACATTGCAATCTCGGTGGGACCGATCGCTCACTTCGGTTAGACCGAAATGTTACAAAGGGAAACAGAGAGATTACAATCACATCTCGGTGAGACCGAGATCCCTATCGGTGAGACTTATTTGCCTAGGGTTTGTGGCAGTGGCTATGACATTTGAACTCGGTGGCGCCGGATAGAAAGAATCGGTGTGACCGATTTGGGCTTTAGGTTTAGGTCATATGTGGATGTGAGAAAGTAGTTGAGGGTTTTGGAGCGTATCACTAAGCACATGAAGCAAGAGGCTCATTAAGCAACACCTCATCCCTCCTTGATAGTATTGGCTTTTCCTATAAACTCAATGTGATCTTGGATCACTTAAATATAAAATGAAGAGTCTTGAGCTTTTGACCTTGAGCCAATCCTTTGTCCTTGATATTTTGAGGGATCCACTTTCATCATCCATGCCATGCCATTCATTGAGCTTTCCCGAAATATATGTCTTGGAATAGCATTAGCTCAATGAGCTATATGTTGTTATGAATTACCAAAACCACCTAGGGATAGTTGCACTTTCAATCTCCCCCTTTTTGGTAATTGATGACAACATATAGATCAAAGCTTCGACATATGATAATAAGATTGAAAAACATCGTCGCTTTGAGAAGTATGTGATAAGCAAGAGCTCCCCCTAAATTTGTGCATAGTTTAAGATTTGCTTTGGACTACAAATGCACAAGGAATTAGGCTCATGGGTTACTCTTCCATGTCACATACATCTTGGTGGAGCGCTCAAAATAATAAAGATTGAATACATGCACTCATCACCAAGCAAAGTGAATGATCATATAAGGATAAGTAAGATAATAACATATAATCTAGCATAAGTGTAGCTTATGATCAAACACATGATCATCAATTTTCTCACAGGTAATGCATAGTATCTCAAGCAATCAAAAGCAAACAAGTTTAACCAAGAAGACAAGAGAGAACAAAAAACAACAAATCTCTCTCTTGAAGCCTATGATCTATACATTTTTCTCCCCCTTTGGCAACAAGTTACCAAAAAGTTCATAGAAAATGCATAGTGCTAGATCGTCTCTCAGGCTTGGTCTTCAGTTGGTGGTGGTGTAGAGATGGATCCTTGGACGAAGACTTTAGTTGATGTAGATGGAGCTGGAGGAGTTGGTGCTGGAGCTGGTTGTCCTGGAGCTGTAGGAGCTGTAGCTGGTGCAGATGATGTGGCTCTTGTGTCTGTTACAGGAACTACAGCTGACCTCTGAGCTCTAGGCACTCTGGCAAATGCATCTGTGGTTGTCTTGCCCTTCCTCTCCTGCATGTCATCCTGTAGCTGCTCCACAACTGACTGAATCTCAGTTACTTTGACATCAAGATCATAGAATTTTTGTTCCATGATCCTTTCCAGTCTCTCCTGGTTTTGAGTTAGGGTGGCCAACCCCTTCTCAATCCTCAGTGTTGATGCTATCAAGTAACCAAGATGCTCTTGTTTGGTCTTCAAGAAATACTCAGATGCCTCCTCTTGAGTTGGCATCTTGGCAGCCTTCTCTTTCCTTGCTTTCTCTTTCTTCTCTTGAGCTTGCACTGATGATGGATCATTCTCATTCATGACAACTTGATTGTCCTCAAAGTCTGGATAGAGAGGAGAATGTTCCTTATCCAACTGATACTTTCCTGTGCCCATCTTTGAGTTAATCAACTCCTGAATCTGTGGGGCATATCCACAACTTCTCTTCTGATCTGCTGCAGTCCTCTTAATGGTTTCTACCATAAGGCTCATGACCTTGAATTTTTGGAGCACATAAAAAATGTGAAGCATGTTAATTGCATGCCCTCTTATCATGTTGTGGTCACCTGATTTGGGCAAAAGAGTGTGCCTTAAGATCCAGTTGATCGTAGGCAGCCCTAACAGAAGAAAATGGACTGACCCAAATGAGAAAGTCTCAAGGGCTTTGTCTCGGATCTCTTTGTACATATGTGACATAGAATTGTGTCCCATCTTCTTCTTGGCATATATATCCAAATCATCTTCACTCTCCTTTGGGGCATTGATCAGATTTGCCCAATCCTCTATGGTTGACTGATATCTTGTTCCTTCAGACATCCAAACTATCCTGCCATCCGGATAGAAGTGTGTTGTGGAGTATAATTGCATAATGAGTTCATCATTCCAGTTGGTGAGCTTCTGCCCAACAAAATCTACAACTCTACAAGCAATGAAACTGTCTTGCACTCCAGGATAGTGTTCTTCATTTTCCTTTATGTAGGTCCAGTCGACCCATCTCATATCACACACTATAGGCTTCTTGTCCAACAAGATTGTCTCATAGAAGTCCTGCTGCTCCTTGGTGTGGAACCTGTAATCTACAACAGTCCTTCTCCTAGTGGCATATGGATCAGACAATCTCCATAGCCTCAACCCTGAGTCTTTCCTGATCTTCATGTCCTCAGCCACAGGATGAGCATCATTGTGGTCTGGAATCTTTGGTTTGAGCTTTCTTAGGACCTGCCCTTCTTCATCTTCCTCAGCAGCAGCCTCAGGCATTGGGGCCTTGTTCTTCTCAGCTGCTGGTATACTCCTGGTATTTCTCTTTGGTGCAATCTTGCGCTTGGGGGCAACTTTGGGTGCTTCTTTGGACTTGGATGTTGCAGCCCCTGACTTTATTGCATCACCCATAAGCTTATGTGCCTTTGGTGCTGGTGCAGCAACCACTTCTTCCTCTTCCATCATGGAAGGTTGACCAACAACTCTGGCCATGGTCTTCTTGACCCTTTCCTTCCTTTTCTTTCCTTCTGCAGCTGGCTCTTCAGGTATCTCAGGTATTTGAGTTGATCCTCTGGCTTTGAAAATTGGCTGTCTCCCTGCTGGCCTTTTGATCTTCATGCTTGGCTTTATGTTCTTTGCTGAGCCATACTCCTTCTTGAGCACTACCTTCTTGGAAGTAGCCTCATCTTCTGCTGCCACATAGTCCTCATCCTCTGAGTCTGAGGTTCTCTTCCTTCTAGCTCTTGTGGCTGCTTTGGGCAAGTTGCTTGGAGTACTTCTGTTGCCTTCATCTGAAGAACTTGAGGGACTAGTGCCCTCACTCATGTGAATCTGCTCTTCTTCCCTGTTCTGACTGTCACTTTGGTCTGACATGCTGCAAAACGCTGATTGCTGACCCTGCGAATAGTTATAGTTGAGACAGAGTGGATGAGCATCACAAAATGCAGAGATTTTTGCAAAAAAATGATTTAAAAACTTAGTTTTAGTTTCCACAGAAAGCATTTCGGATCTACCCATTTTCAAACTCGGTGATACTGAAGCAGTTTTGGAACCTAAACTAGTGATCCCGGTCAGACCGAGTCATAGTTCGGTGGCACCGAGACTGCTAGGGTTTCACAAAATTCTAAAATCAGTCACACCGATTTGTAATTCTCAGTCGGACCGAGACTTACTAGTGCAATGGCGTTTAACCAAATCGGTGGGACCGAGTTTTTCAACTCGGTGGGTCCGAGATGGTTTCGGCGGAAACCTAACCCTAAATTTTCGAATCACATCTATTCTAAGGATCACATTGGCTGGATAGGAGTGTTTCAATCGTGGCAAGATGCATTACAAACACAATGTGATGAGAATCAGATGAGGAAAGCACTGTGGTTGAGTTCATACCCTAGCTCGGTGGTGAACTCGCTACGGCGGCAACGGCGGAGTAGAAATCCATTGACGGCGGCGGAGACCAGCGACAGGAGGCGGCTGGCAACGAAGTCGACGATCTGTAGACCTAGTAGGCAGAGCGAGCTACGCGCGGGCGAAGGGGTTTGGAGGAATTTCCAAATTTTTTCCCGTGTCTATATATAGCCCGACACTGTCGGTGTGACCGAGTTGAACAACTCGGTGGCACCGAGATGCATAACTGTTAACAGTTACCGGAACTCGGTGTGACCGAAAAGTTCATATCGGTTGCACCGAGATTGAAAACCTAGATCGACTTAATGATCTCGGTTGGACCGAAATGGAGGTATCGGTCAGACCGAGAATCACAAAGAAGTTTTGGAAGTTTAAGTCTATGACGAATCGGGGACTCCAAGTGCTCCTTACACAGAGTGGTTCGAATCTGACTTGATCAAATTTTGTGATGTAGCATAAATAGAGTTTGAGACAAGAAAAGCATAGATAGCTAGAGAAGGTTCTTAGGCATTCTTGTCCATCCACTTGGTCAAAGAAAAGGAAACCAATCAATCAAACAACAAGTGGATGTCCTCGAATGAGTAAAATATGCAACCAGCATGCTCATACAATAAAGTGAAAAATTAAATATGTGGCAAAGCATGCATAACCAATTCTAGCATCTATCAAACAATTGGCGATGACTAGGTCATCTATATATGAGTATATTGACTTAGGAGTCAAATGATAACATTTGATCATAGGTCATACTCATCGTTTAAGCTCAAGTGGGGTTACCACTTTTACATAATGCATTGATGTGTTCACATCATTAGAGTTGCTTTGACTCAATTCTTAGAGTTAAGCTCCCCCTAGATGTGAGATCCCCCCTTAGAGGGATGAACTAACCTTGGGTTTTGTCGATGGTGACTTCATGTAGGTGTTGAAGATGTGGATGCTCAATGTTGATGTAGATCTTTTGGAGCAATCCTTTGGAGTGAGTTGCACTTTCAATACCTACACGGGTTAGTCCCACAAGGAACAAAACAAGAATATCCATAGACATAGAGTGATGCACACACAAGATGATGTCCATGAAATCATTTGGTGACCTTGTCCCTTGCCTTACCAACATGAGGGTTTGTGACTCCTTGAACTAGTGCAAGATGTGGAGGTTGATTGCACTTGTTCTTGCCATAAGGGTATGAGTGAAGAATGTTGGCGGAGTCACCCTCAAGAACTCTCTAGTTCTTCTTCTTCGGGATCCACATCATCTTGATGGGAATCCTTGGAGTTGTAGTTGTACTTGATGAAGTAGAACTTGACGTAGTCTTGGGAACCCACTTGACCAATGCCTTAGGTGCTTCTTCAAATGCATCAATCTCCTCTTGAAGCTTGTCCTTGCCTTTATGGTCTTGTGGTGGAAGATCATCTTGAGCTTGTGTTCCCTTGAAAGAAGTAGGATCATACTTCTCTTGTTGAGGAACAAACTTCGTCTTGGGGTATTGATCTTCTTCCCACTCAACTCCATTGGCATTGAACTTTCGTTCAAAACCAACACCTTGATTCTTCCGGTGCCTTCCTTGCTTGCGTACAATTTCCTCGAATTGCTTACTCCCGGCAAGGCTCTTGTATACACCTTTCTCTATAATTCGCTTCAATAAGCTATTTTATTGCTCAAGTGTAACTTGGCTAAGAGAATCATTAGTGGAATCAAGAGTACTACTAGAAGAAACAATATTTGATTTAGCATTGTTATTGTTACTACCAGAGAAAGAATCTTTCTTGTTCTTGTTACTAGACTTGACTTGAGGCATGTAAGTAGATAAGAGTAAACGCTTGGCAATATAAGAAGAACTTTTCTTGTGAAGATCATCATTGATTGCCTTTAAGAACTCATGCTCTTGCTCAAGATTGATCTTTTCAAAGCATAACTTCTCATGAGCCCTTAAAAGTTCTCGATGATTTTCGAAGATAGTTTCGTGAGCTAACTTAAGAGTGTTTAGTTCTTTAGTTAGAAGCTCAATCTTCTCCTTATCATTGTCATTCGTTTTATCTTGTTTAGCATGATTAATTGATGTTTCATCATAGTATTCATCACTAGAGTTGTCAATAAGTAAATCATCATCACCTAGCAAGTCATCTTCATCACTATTGAAATCAACATACTCGGGATGTGTTACCTTTGGACCTTTGGCCAAGAAGCATCTTCCAATTCCTTAATTTGGTGAGTCAAATATGTCGTAGGAGTTGGTTGACCAAGTGCTAGACCGGCAACACCTTCATCTTGAGTATGTTCAGAGTCGGAGTGATAGCTTCTCTGGGAGTGATGTTCAGATTCGGAACCGGATACCCATTCAGCAACATGAGCTTGATGTCTTTGTTTTGTGTAGCTCTTTGATGACTTGTCCTTCCTTTCTGAATCTTTGCTTCTCCGTGAGGGTCTTCGTTCATAACGATCATCTCTACTCCTTCTCTCTCTTGGTGGTGATTCTTCTATTCTACTTCTTGTTTTTGGAGAATCTTCTCTTCTTTTGTAGGGTGTCGTACACCCATTGGAATAGTGTCCGGGTCTCCCATAATTGTAGCAGTTGCGCTCTCGACTGGAAGATCTTTTGTCATTGTAGGACCTTGACTTAGAGCTTCTTTCTTTGCTTCTACTCTTGTAGAATTTGTTGAAAATTTTCACCATTAAGCTCAATTCTTCATTGAAGGTTTGTTTCTCACTTGATGATGTGGGGGCTTCACATGAGACTTTGTAAGCACCACTTGACTTGTTGTGAAGTTCCTCCTTATCCTTGAGTGACATCTCATGAGCAACAATTCTACCAATGACCTCCGTTGGCTTGAGATTCTTGTAATTGGGCATCATTTGAATCAATGTGCACACGGTATCATATTTTCGATCCAATGCTCTTAGGATCTTCTTGATGATGAATCTGTCGGTCATCTCTTCACTCCCTAAGCGGGCAATCTCATTTGTGATAAGAGCAATCCTAGAGTACATTTCAGCGACACCTTCACCATCCTTCATTTTGAACTTGTCAAGCTGACTTTGGAGCACATCCAACTTGGATTCCTTGACGGAGTCGGTACCTTCATGCATATCAATTAAAGTGTCCCAAATTTCCTTTGCATTCTCAAGACGGCTGATTTTGTTTAATTCTTCGGGGCACAATCCGTTGAAGATGATATCACAAGCTTGAGCGTTGTATTGCAGCATCTTCAATTCTTCCGCATTAGCTTCACGATTTGGCTCTCTCCCATCAAAGAATTGACCTTGCAAGCCAATACAAATAATAGCCCAAATGGAGGGGTTATGTCCAAGAATATGCATTTTCATCTTATGCTTCCAACTAGCAAAATTAGTTCCATCAAAGTAAGGACCTCTACGGTGATAATTTCCCTCGCTAGACGCCATACTCTCCTAGGTTGTGAAACCAAGGCTATGGCCACCAAAAGCTATGGAAATCAAAGCAAATGGAGACCAAGGCTCTGATACCACTTGTAGGACCTTGAAGTATGTCTAGAGGGGGGGGGTGATTAGACTACTTGACCAATTAAAAACTTAACCTTTTCCCAATTTTAGAGTTTGACAGATTTTAGCAACTTTGGACAAGTCAAGCAATCAACACACAAATCAATCAAGCATGCAAAGAGTATATAGGCAGTGGAAATTAAAGCATGCAACTTGCAAGAAAGTAAAGGGAAGGGTTTGGAGGATTCAAACACAGTTGGAGACACGGATGTTTTTGGCGTGGTTCCGATAGGTGGTGCTATCGTACATCCACGTTGATGGAGACTTCAACCCACAAAGGGTAACGGTTGCGCGAGTCCACGGAGGGCTCCACCCAAGAAGGGTCCACGAAGAAGCAACCTTGTCTATCCCACCATGGCCGTCGCCCACGAAGGACTTGCCTCACTAGCGGTAGATCTTCACGAAGTAGGCGATCTCCTTGCCCTTACAAACTCCTTGGTTCAACTCCACAATCTTTGTCGGAGGCTCCCAAGTGACACCTAGCCAATCTAGGAGACACCACTCTCCAAGAAGTAACAAATGGTGCGTTGATGATGAACTCCTTGCTCTTGTGCTTCAAATGATAGTCTCCCCAACACTCAACTCTCTCTCATAGGATTTGGATCTGGTGGAAAGAAGATTTGAGTGGAAAGCAACTTGGGGAAGGCTAGAGATCAAGATTCATATGGTAGGAATGGAATATCTTGGCCTCAACACATGAGTAGGTGGTTCTCTCTCAGAACTGGTAAGTTGGAAGTGTAGGTTTGTTCTGATGGCTCTCTCCACGAATGAAGAGGAGGTGGAGGGGTATATATAGCCTCCACACAAAATCTAACCGTTACACAAAATTTACCAATCTCGGTAGGACCGAATCAACAAACTCGGTCAGACCGATTTAGTAAACCTAGTGACCATTAGGATTTTTGGTGGGACCAACATGCAACTCGGTAGGACCAATACGGTTAGGGTTAGGGCATAACGTAATCTCGGTGAGACCGATTACACAAACTCGGTGAGACCGATTTTGGTAATTAGCTAACCAAAGAGTTGGTCAGGTAAACTCGATGGGACCGATTTGCTCTTTTTGGTAAGACCGAAATGTTACAAAAGGGAAACAGAGAGTTTACATTGCAATCTCGGTGGGACCGATCGCTCAATTCGGTTAGACCAAAACGTTACGGAGGGAAACAGAGAGATTACAATCCCATCTCGGTGAGACCAAGATCCCTATCGGTGAGACCGATTTGCCTAGGATTTGTGGCAGTGGCTATGACATTTGAACTCGGTGGCGCCGGATAGAAAGAATCATTGTGACCGATTTGGGCTTTAGGTTTAGGTCATATGTGGATGTGAGAAAGTATTTGAGGGTTCTGGAGCATATCACTAAGCACATGAAGCAAGAGGCTCATTAAGCAACACCTCATCCCTCCTTGATAGTATTGGCTTTTCCTATAAACTCAATGTGATCTTGGATCACTTAAATATAAAATGAAGAGTCTTGAGCTTTTGACCTTGAGCCAATCCTTTGTCCTTGATATTTTGAGGGATCCACTTTCATCATCCATGCCATGCCATTCATTGAGCTTTCCCGAAATATATGTCTTGGAATAGCATTAGCTCAATGAGCTATATGTTGTTATGAATTACCAAAAACCCTAGGGATAGTTGCACTTTCAGCGGCCTTGGAACTCAAGGAGCGCAAAAATCAAGAGGCTCGAGTGGGCGAGGTACAAGAAGAGCTCCAGGAGCTTGGCAAGAAGCTCGAGTCTACGGAGCAGGAGCTTAAAGCAAAGGAGGCCGAGCTTGCGAAAGCCCTTACAAATACAAAAGACGCCAAGGCCGAAGCCGTGAGGGCTCAGCAAGAGATCCAGGAGGCCAAGAAAATAGCAGCGGGTAAGAAAATTTTTATGCAAAGCTAACATGTGGAGGAGGCATTTCTTTTACTTACTCGAATCCGGAGCTCTCCAGGGGCATTCGCAGACCTGCCACGCAGCGTATCAGATGCCGCGGAGTTCTACCATGCCCAGGAGAAGTTGGTCAAACTCCACAAGGCAGCCGAAGTGGCTATGAAAGATCTCATAGTCCGGATATGGCCTGGCGAGCTTCTGCCCACCAGCTACTTCAGCCTGATCAAGCGGATGGTGGATTCCTGTCCGCGACTAGAAGTCATCAAGCGATCTGTTTGCATCGAGGGTGCCCGCCGGGCCCTTGCCCACGCCAAGGTGCATTGGGGCAAGCTGGATGTGGAGAAGCTGGTGAAGTACGGGCCGCCGGAGGGCGAGCCGCATCGCGTTCCTGAGAAGTATTATGATGGCGTTATGAAGGGTGCTTGCCTCGTGGCCGATAAATGTAGCAAAGACATAATTTTTGAATGAATTCACTTATGTCATGATTGTAATTTAAAGACGAAGTTGTTTGCGCTATGTAGCGCTTTTGTAATTTAAAATATTACCTTCTATGCGGTTGTTTATCAAATTATGAAAGTAGGCCAGTCGTCGGCTTCAGCCCCCGTGTAACTAGTACTGGGGTGTTCGTGGAAAACCCGGACACTCTTTATCCAAATGTTTGGTCCCTTAAGGAGGTGTCAGCGCAGCGAACGAGGCAATCAGACTATACAGCTTTATAACCTTCACTTAGCCATAGAAGTATATGATTTTCAATTTCGGCGACGCCCCTAGAATCCGGAAGGCCGAATTGGGGCGCTATACACGCCTATATCAGACAAATCCGAATTAACGCCTAAAGCGAAAAAATCTTTAAGGATTTTAAGACCTCTCGAATAGCGACCAGTCTCTCGCCACATCATGTCGGACAGTTTTGTGCTTTTTCTACTGAGGTGCTCGTCCGGAAGAACCAAGGCACAATCACAGTAGTTCTCCCTACGGTACCTTAGCCAAATTAACGGAACGTAAGGCACCAAAGCGAGGGAGCCGGGCTATCCCAACCGTAACCCAAGACATGATTCAGAGCTGATGCATATAATGCTATAAGTTTGGGGTGCCGCACTGTTGAAAGTGTTCGGAGTTGACTTGCCGTAATATGGGGTACCATAAGAAGCCCCTGGCAAACTTCACGTACCAAAGTGTACGGATGCAAAATGAAATAGACATTTATAAAAAATGCTCAAATAAAAATAAGTAAGCTGACGCTATATGTGGTCTCCCATTAATAAATAGTACGTTTAAGCATATGTTTACAATGTATGCATTACGCGGAGACAAAATAGGATGATTTGACATATCCTATCCAGGGGCAGGCTGCGTACAGATAGATAAAGCAGGAATAATGACCGTAAATAGATTCCACCTGGGTGTTCCCTGCTGTGCCCAAAGCCTGTTGCCTCCTGGGTGTTTCCTGCTGTGCCCAAAGCCTGTTGCCTCCTGGGTTTCCTCTCCTATGTAAGTCCGACAATCCGGCTATTCTGGAGAAGCTGCACTAAAGCAATGTCCTTAAAGGTGAATGGAAAGTTATGAAGTGATACCGTACTGTTGACTAAGCCCCTGATACGCCTCCGCCTGTGCCCATGGTATTTTGAGTGCGTAACTATGTACGCGTGGCACGAATGCTGCTTTGATGGGATTTGAGCGGAGGCCGGACTGCTAGTCCTGCCCTTGTCATGCCTGCCGATCTTGCTGCGGGGTGTTCCGCCCTCGCTTGACGGAGCTTGAAGATGTCGTCGCCGGATTGGTGGTTTGTCAGAGGAGGCCGCATTGTACTTCTGCCGCAAGGGCCGCAGTATGTTCTTCTGTACGGAGAGAGCGATGCATATTCCCGTTGACTGTTATGACCCTGCGCGGGCCTGGCATCTTGAGCTTGAGGTATGCATAGTGTGGTACCGCATTGAATCTAGCAAATGCGGTTCATCCGAGCAGGGCATGGTAACCGCTGCGGAAAGGGACGATATCGGAGATTAGCTCTTCGCTTCAGAAATTATCCGGAGATCCGAAGACCACTTCCAATGTTATAGAGCCCGTGCAACGGGCCTCTACTCCAGGAATGACACCTTTAAAGGTGGTTTTGGTGGGCTTGATCCTTGAAGGATCGATGCCCATCTTCCGCACTGTGTCCTGATAAAGCAGGTTCAGGCTGCTGGCTCCATCCATAGGGACTCTTGTGAGGTGAAATCCGTCTATAATTGGGTCTAAAACCAATGCGACTGAGCCGCCATGACGGATGCTAGTAGGATGATCCCTACAATCAAAGGTGATCGGACAAGCTGACCATGGGTTGAATTTGGGGACGACTGGCTCCATCGCATATACATCCCTCAGTGCTCGCTTCCGTTCCCGCTTGGGGATGTGGGTGGCGTAGATCATGTTGATCGTTTTCACCTGGGGGGGGGGGATTTCTTCTGGCCCCCCATGTTCGGACGCAGAGGCTCATTGTCATCATCGCTGTGTAGCCCCTTGTCCTTGTTTTCGGCGTTTATTATGCCGGCCTATTTAAAGACCTAACAGTCTCTGTTGGTGTGGTTGGCTGGCTTGTCTGGGGTGCCATGAATTTGGCACGAGCGCTCCAGTATACGGTCCAGACTGGACGGTCCTTGATTGTTGCACTTGAATGGCTTCTTCCGCTGACTGGATTTCGATCCGCTGAGTCCGGCATTAACCGCCGTATCCTCGGTGATGAAGCCGTTGTTCCGTCGCTTGTGTCTGTTGCGCCGTGGCCTGCCATTATTGTCTCGAACATCTGAAGTTCCAGAATGTGGCGTAGTGCTACTGCGAGCCAACCAGCTGCCCTCGCCCGCGCAAAAGCGGGTCATTAGTGTCGTAAGAGCTGCCATGGACTTGGGTTTCTCCTGGCAGAGGTGTCTGGCGAGCCACTCGTCACGGATATTATGCTTGAAAGCCGCCAGGGCTTCAGCGTCCGGACAGTCGACTATTTGGTTCTTTTTAGTTAGGAACCGAGTCCAGAATTTCCTAGCTGGTTCTCCGGGCTGTTGAGTTATGTGGCTCAAGTCATCGGCATCCGGAGGTCGCACATATGTGCCCTGGAAGTTTTCAAGGAATGCGTCTTCCAGGTTTTCCCAACTGCCAAAGGAATTTGTGGGCAGTCTGTGTAGCTAGTGCCGGGCAGGTCCTTTGAGCTTAAGGGGAAGATACTTGATGGCATGTAGATCATCTCCGCAGGCCATGTGAATGTGGAGAAGGAAATCCTCGATCCATACCGCAGGGTCTGTGGTGCCATCATATGATTCGATGTTTACGGGTTTAAACCCTTCTGGGAATTCGTGATCCATCACTTCATTACTGAAGCATAGGGGGTGTGCGGCGCCTCTATGTCAGGCTATGTCACGGTGCAGTCCGGCTGCGTTTGACTGGTTGTATTCGGCCCGGCCAGATTTGCTGTTAGTATATCCGGTATGACGGTCATTGTCATGTGCTTCGGCGCGCCCCCACGATCCGTAGATCGATCTTGGTTGTCCTGCGATGTTATCCAGTTTGTCGCGCAAGTCCTGAGTATTGCCCCGGGCCGTAGTAAAACGGCGCGGGGGTACGGGCTGGTATTTCGGCTCATATGCCGTTTTGTCCTGACCTCGAGGCGGTCGGTCAGCCGTGGGGCGCTCGAGTTCGTATTCCTCGACTACCAGGACTTCTGTCCATCTGTCTGTGAGCAGATCTTGATCATCTTGGAGCTGCTGTTGCTTCTTCTTCAGGCTTCTTGTAGTGGAAATAAGCCGACGCTTGAAGCGCTCCTGCTCTGCGGGGTCTTCGAGTACGCCGAACTCGTCGTCGCCGAGGCTAATCTCGTCTTCGGAGAGGGGCATGTAGTTTTCCTCCTCCGGATACCCGTCCGTCGCCTGTTCATCTGGGCTGTTATGCCCGTCTTCCTGTTCGGCCTGCTCGAAGGCGGGCTGTTCGGGGTTGTATTCATCGTCGGCACCGTCCAGATTATTATCATCTCCGGCGCCGGTATTGCCTTGGCGGGGCTTGGAGCGGCGCTGGCGACGCCCATGCTTTGCTTTCTTCTTGGAGGGGTTATCCTCCGTTGCCTCATCGCCATTCGTTTCTTTCGGAGTGTCCACCATATATGTATTGTATGAAGAGGTGGCTGTCCACCGCCTTGTGAGCGGTGGCTCCTGTAAGTCTCCTGCATCGTCGTCCATACCATCGATGTCTTCGAAGTCAAAGTCGAGCACGTCGGTTAAATCATCGATCGTGGCGACAAAGTGGGTGGTGGGTGGGCAGCGAATTCCTTCGTCGCCTGCTTCCCACTCCAGCCGGACATAGTTCGACCCAGAGTCTCCTGACCAAGAGAGAGACTTCAATGAGTTCAGCATGTCGTCAAAGGGTGAGTGTTGAAAGATGTCCGCAGCGGTAAACTCCATTACCGGATCCAACCTGGTTTGGCTGGCTCGAGAGTCAGCGGACCAGGACCAACAACCGGATATGAGTCCGGGGGTCCGGGATTACAGGCCTCCACAGCGGTGGGACCCGTGTTCGGCTCTACCGACGATAAGTGTGCAGCCTACGGAGCGGGCTCCAGCCCTCTGTCCATAGGCAACGCAACCTGCCCTGGATTTAGATCCAAGGCTGCTTCGGGGATGATGTCTCGGGCACTGTCCGACAGCAGGTCTAGGTCGTGCACGTCGTGGCTATCCGGCGCTCCTGGCGCAGGCTCGAATCCGTCGAAGATCAAGTCTCCGCAGATATCCGCCGTGTAGTTCAAGTTTCCGAACCTGATCTGGTGGCCAGGGGCGAAGCTGTCGATCTGCTCCAACTGGCCAAGCGAATTGGCCCGCAGTGCGAAGCCACCGAACACAAAGATCTATCCGGGGAGAAAAGTCTCACCCTGGACCGTGTTGTTGACGATAGAAGACGCCATCAAGCCTCGAAACGGCGACACAAAGGAACTCTCAATGAAAGCACCAATGTCGGTGTCAAAACCGGCGGATCTCGGGTAGGGGGTCCCGATCTGTGCGTCTTAGGCTGATGGTAACAGGAAGCAAGGGACACAATGTTTACCTAGGTTCAGGCCCTCTCGATGGAGGTAAAACCCTACTTCCTGCTTGATTAATATTGAAGATATGTGGAATACAAGAGTAGATCTACCACGAGATCATAGAGGCTAAACCCTAAGAGCTAGCCTATGATGGTATGATTGTAATTGTGATCGGCCTGCTAAGGACCATGCTCTCTGGTTTATATAGACACCGGAGAGCTTGGGTTTACATGGAGTCGGTTTACAAGGAAGGAAACATAATATTCGGATCACCAAGCTTGTCTTCCACGCAAAGGAGAGTCCCATCCGGACACGAACCGAAGTCCTGAGTCTTGTATCTTGACGCTTCTATAGTCTGGACGATGAATACAGACCGGTTGTCCGGATACCCCCTTATCCAGGACTCCCTCAAAGACCTCTTAGGATACCAAATGCCAAGGTTTGGTGTGTGAATTAAGTATCCCACTATCCTTTTCACAACTTAAGATGACATTCTTTGGGGGCCGCTTGATATCATGCTCACATGCACACACTTAGCATAATATTGGGGCGGGAGGCACACAGATAGAATAATGAACCAATCGTAGAGCAGTAAACCTTTTGGTTAACCGGTTCGCCATCCTTGTCAAGTCAAGATGTCCAGTAGTAGGCATGGGGGTACTCATACATTTGCACTCTTGCACGCTGAACTTCTTGAATAAGTCCTTGGTATACTTTGTTTGAGAGACAAAGGTGCCTTCCTTAGTTTGCTTGATTTGCAAACCAAGAAAGAACTTGAGTTCCCTCATCATTGACATCTCAAACTTCTCCGGCATTAGCCTTCCAAACTTTTCACTAAAATGAGGGTTAGTCAAACCAAATATGATATCATCAACATAAATTTGGCACACAAATAATTCACCATTAGCCCTTTCAGTAAAAACTTTAGAATCAATTTTACCCATTTCAAAGCCTTTTTCAGTAAGGAACTTAGTCAAGCATTTATACCACGCTCTAGGAGCTTGTTTAAGGCCATAAAGAGCTTTGTGAAGTTTGTAAACATGGTCGGGTTTCTTGGGATTAACAAACCCGAGTGGTTGTTTAACATAAACTTCCTCCTCAATTTCAGCATTAAGAAAAGCACTTTTGATGTCCATTTGATATAAGGTGATGTCATGTTGATTGGCATAAGCAAATAAGATGCGAATGGACTCAAGTCTAGCAATGGGGGCATATGTCTCACCATAGTCCATGCCTTCGACTTGAGTGTAGCCTTGAGCAACGAAATGAGCCTTGTTGCGTACAACTTTTCCATCTTCATCTTGCTTGTTTCGAAACACCCATTTTGTTCCAATGACATTGTGCTTCTCATTGGGCTTTTGAACCAACGTCCACACTTGGTTCCTCTCGAAATTGTGCAGCTCTTCATGCATAGAGTTCACCCAATCCGGATCATCAAGAGCATCTTCAACCTTCATAGGTTCAATGCGAGAAATGAATGAGTAATGTTCACAAAAGTTAGTCAAACGAGGTTTAGAGCGAGTAATTCTCCCGGTTTGAATATCATCAAAGATTTGTTCGATGGGATGATCTCATGAGACTCTTTCTCGAACTCGTGAGAGCTTTTGTTTGGGTCAGGGTGGAACATACTCTTCATTGTTTTGCTCTTCTTCTTGTCTTTCTTCATTATTGTTGGCGGTGTTGTTCTCTCGTGGAGGTGGAGAAGGAGGTCGTCGAGGTTCATCTTGTTGTATATCCTCATTTTCATCGTCTCGATGTGTCCCACTCGTGGATGCCTCCAAGTCAGCTTGTGGATCACCTTCGCGTGAAGTTGAGGCTTCCACTAGGACAGACGAGGTACTCTCCTTCACCTCCATTGGGCGAATCTTGCCAATAGACAAGTCTTGTATAGCTTCCAAAGGATCTTTGTCACCTACATCATTTGTCAATTGCTCTACTTGTGAGCTGTTAGATTCATCAAACTTTACATCTACCATCTCTTCAACATTTTGGGTGAAATTGTTGTAGACACGGTATCTGTGAGAGTTTGAGCCATAACCGAGTAGGAAACCTTCATGAGATTTAGGAGCAAATTTCAAACGATGATGCTTATCAAGAATGTAGCACTTTGAGCCGAATACTCAAAAGTATCCAACTTGGGATTTGTTACCGGTGAGAATCTCGTATGACGTCTTGCCGAGTAGCTTGTGAAGATATAGACAATTTGTTGCATGGCAAGCTGTGTCAACCGCTTCCGCCCAAAAGTATTTTGGCGTCTTCTACTCATCAAGAATCATTCTGGCCATTTTGATGAGGTTCTTCCTCTCAACAACTCCATTTTGTTGAGGTGTGTACATAGCTGAGAACTCGTGTGAAATCCCTTCTTCGTCAAGAAAGGTGTCCACATTGGCGTTCTTGAACTCCGTTCTGTTGTCGCTATGAACCTTCTTGATCTTTACTTCAAATTGGTTTTGGGCCTTCCTAGCAAAGTTTTTGAAGATCTTTTGGACCTGCGATTTATCATCAAGAAATAACACCCACATAAATGTCATAGCCCTAGATCTTTGTTTGTAATTAGTTGCATCTTCATCCATGTCATCATGTTTAAATTTCAGTTAAACTTGAAATGGGGATGCTTAAACCCTAGCACCAAATGAATTCAACTAGGGTCAAAATAAAATCTTTTTCATTGAACTCAAAATGCCCTCTAAAAATGTTCAACATTTTTGGTTTGAGGTGTAAGCATCTACCAAAAATGGTTTATATTTTTGCAGGACATATTGGGCTCTGAATTAAATCATACTCTATTTGCATTTGGGCATTTAAATGCTATAAAATATTTTAAATGCTCAAATAATCATAAACTAAAATGTTTACTGTTGGATATATTCTAAACAGTAGCCATGATTAGTTTCATGATTTTTGGATCTGTTTAAGTATTTTATATAAAGCCGTAAAGACTACAGAATAATAGAAAACAGAAAACAATTTAGAAAAGAGAGAGAGAGAGAACACCTACCTGGGCCACTTACCTGGCCGGCCCAGCTGGCAGCCCACCTGTGCGGCCCAGCCCACCTGGCCCCTCCCCTGTCGTCTTCCTCTCTGCCAGGAGGACGCGCGTGCGGCTGACGCGCGCACGCACGCGCCCCGGCCACCTCCTCCCTCCTAGCCTGCCTGGCTCCCCCTCGTCACGCCTAGACGACGCCAGCGCGACGCCTGGACGCCCTGGACCCTCTCACCCTCCCCCCGTCGTCACCCTCTCTCCCTGCCTCGTCTCTCTCCCTCTCTCTTCCGAACCCGAGCGTAGCCGTGGCCACCGACAAGCACTGCCGTGGCCACAGCCACTGCCTCGCCTCGTCGTTGCGCCCAGAGGCTCCGCCTTGACCCCCTCTTCCTCTCCACCAACCCACGAGGCCCCGGACGCGTCGCAACAGCGCCACCACCGCCGTTTTCCTCGTCGGCCACCGAAGATCGTCGTCGTTGATTCGCCGTCTCCCGAGCGTCCCCGAGCCCGCTAACCATCCCTACGGATCCGCTGTGAGCTCCTGCCCTTTCTCCCCCTCTCCGTTTGCCTTCTTGTGCACCACAGCGACCACATCGAGCTCGGCTGCACCCGCCGCCGTCACCGCACGTCGCCGTCGTGGCCAGAGCCACGTTGGCTTGATTCCGAGCGCGTCACCGTGCTCAGCACATCACCAGGAGGCCGTAGCACCCAGCCGTTCGCCCCGCCGTGCCCCACAGCACCATTCCCAACCTCGCCCGAACTCCGGCGACCGCCAAGGTCGTCGCCGGCGACATTTCCGGCCATCCCAGCATCTCCCACCGCCACCACTCGACGCGCGCAAGCTCCAGCTCCACGTAGCCGCCCTCTGCCGTCGATTTGGTCGCCGGAGGAGGAATTCCGAATGCCTCCGCCGTCTCTGGCCTCGCCGGCGACTCGACGCCAGTGGGTTTGACCCGCTGACCGTTGACTGGGTGGGCCCAGTTTGACCCCCTGGGTCACTGACGTGTGGGCCACCCTTGTTAGTTATTACTTAGGTTAGTTAGCGCTAATTAACCTAGATTAGTGCTTAACCTAACTAACTCTGTTTAGTTAATTAACTAACCACTGACACGAGGGTCCCACAGGTCAGGTTTGACCTGGCCGACCCAGTTGACCGCTGACATCACAGTGACGTCATGCTGACGCAGTAAGTCATTTTCTGGATTTAAGTTAATTCAGGAAATTCTAGAAATAGTGCTAACTTCTAAACATCATAGAAATTCAACCGTAACTCCAAATCAAACAAATTATATATGAAAAATGATCAGAAAAACACAATTATCCATCTGTACCATTTTCATGCATGTTATAACAACTTACACCTGCTGATCAGGTCAAATCAATTAAATGGCATTTAAACTCTCACATATGGAGTTTGAATTTGAACCTAGTGTTCAAACCAACCCCATTTAACTTGTTGGTAGATGCATTAGGCCAATCAACAGCATATTGCCATGTCATCTTCATGCATCATATTGTTGCATGGCATTAATTGTGTTTCTCTTTTGTTTGTCGGTGTTTGTCCCCTCTCAGTAGACGACGTACCGACGATGAGTTCGATGACACCGATGAAGAACTATATTATCTTCAGAAGTGCCAGGCAAGCAAAACCCCCTTGTTCATTCCGATATAGTCCTACTCTCTCGCTCCTGCTCTCTTCTACTGCATTAGGACAACAACGATTCAACTGTTACTTGCTACGGTAGCTGAACCCCTTTATCCTCTGCATGACTTGTCATTGGCACAGTAAATAGATGAAACCCACTAGCATGAGTAGGAGTTGTTTGAGCCCTGTTGTGCCTACTCATTCATGCTTGTTTGTCATGCCTGCTATTGCTTAGAGTTGAGTCAGGTCTGATTCATCGGGGGTGAATCAGAGGTGTGTGAACATGGCCTACTATGTGTGAGCTAAGTGTGTGAACACGATTTGGTAGAGGTAGCGGTGAGAGGCCATGTAGGAGTACATGGTGGGTTGTCTCATTGCAGCCGTCCTCAGGAACTGAGTTCTGTGTTTGTGATCCATGAAACAGTTACTACCACACATTGGGCCCGAAACTAATGGACCCTCTCGGCTTCTTAATCACCCTTGTCCTCTGTCCAGGAGTTGCAAGTAGTTTCTGGTGTTTGTAGTATGCTGGAGGCCGTGGGCAGCGCTGACCGGAGGGGTGGGCTGTGATGCGGTAGGCACGTGGCACAGTGTACCGAGCGCCCGTTTGGTGTCTCGGGAACCCTGCACACATCGTTTGGGGCTGTGAGCGAAACTCTGGCCGGATCTCCTCGCGGATGGAACCCGAATAGGCGATAAACCTGGACTAGAGACTTGAGTGTTTAGGTAGGTCGTGGCTGACACCCTCGTTGGGCTTCCGCTTGAAGGTTGCCGAGTACATGTCGTGTAAACGGTGGTAAGTGGTGAGAGCGTGTGTGAAGAAGTACACCCCTGCAGGGTTAACATCATCTATTTGAATAGCCGTGTCCGCGGAAAAGGACTTCTGGGTTGCCTGTACAGTTCATAGACAAGTGAAAGTGGATACTCTAAAACACGCAAGATAAGCGTGAGTGCTATGAATGGCGTTCTCGTAGGGAGACGGGAGCGGATCCATAGTGGTGTATTGATATGGCGAATATGTGGACTCATGTGCGCCACCTCAAAAGAGTTACTTGCAGTCGTAGTTCAGGATAGCCACCGAGTCAAAGCTGGCTTGCTGCAGTTAAACCCCACATCCCCTTGATTGATAATGATGCATACGTAGTTAGTTCTGATGTAAGTCTTGCTGGGTACATTTGTACTCACGTTTGCCTATTTTATGTTTTTGCAGAGAGACTTCAGTCTCACTAGTAGTTCCGCGTGGACTTCGACGTTTAGCTTGTTACCTCAGCTATGATCTTGTGCCCTCGGCAGGATCTAGTAGATAGTTAGGCTTCTCAGCCTTTTTCATTTATAGTTGTCTGTACTCAGACATGTTGAGCTTCCGCTTGTGTTTTGACTTGTGTGCTCTGAATGTTGGGTCGTGTGACCCATGTTTGTAATATCTCGCTCCTGGGAGCCTAATGAATACATACTTGAGTCATAGAGTTATGTTGTGATGCCATGTTGTATTTACACATATCGAGCATATTGTGTGTATGTTTGAAATGATTGGTATGTGTGGGATCTGACTATCTAGTTATTTATCCTTAGTAGCCTCTCTTACTGGGAAATGTCTCCTAGTGCTTCCACTGAGCCATGGTAGCTTGCTACTGCTCTGGAACACTTAGGCTGGCCGGCATGTGTCCTTCTTCGTTCCGGTGTCTGTCCCTTCGGGGAAATGTCACGCGATGAATACCGGAGTCCTGTTAGCCCGCTACAGCCCGGTTCACCAGAGTCCTGCTAGCCCAGTGCTACAGCCTGGGTTCACTCGCTGATGACCGACACGTTCGATGTTGGGTCATGGATGCCTGTCCCTGTAAGTTTGTGCCACTTTGGGTTTACGACTAGCCATGTCAGCCCAGGCTCCTTATCATATGGATGCTAGCGACACTATCATATATGTGTGCCAAAAGACGCAAACGGTCCCGGGCAAAGGTAAGGCGACACCCGTGGGAATACCGTGCGTGAGGCGGCAAAGTGATATGAGGTGTTACATGCTAGGTCGATGTGGCATTGAGTCGGGGTCCTGACAGCTTTGGTATCAGAGCTTGACTGCCTGTAGGATTACCAAGCCAAACTGGTCGAAGTTGAGTCTAGAAATTCTTTAGTTATATAAGGGAATTGATTGTGGGATGGAACGTAAGGCTCTTTTTACTCCTTATACCTCATGGCCTTCTGATCTGAGTCATCCTTTTCTCTTCTACGGGGTTTGGGAACTAGGCTTCTCATCTATCTACTAGGATGACGAGTTTCTATGTTAGAGACTTATAGGATTGATAGTTTCAAGCCTCAATTCAGTTTCATCTACTTTTTAGTATGTTCTCAGTTGAACCAGAACCTTGATATGATGTTGTTAAGTGACTATGCAAATCCTTGTGAATGTCTCAAATCTTTTCTGAGGATTTACAGCCGTTATGTTGTCCGAGTCATCCTAGGTCTCTGAATAGTCTGATGTATTTGCAAATCCTTTCTTTCCATTCCCATGTCCTTTATGGTTAGAATAAGCACACTAACCGGTGCGTTGAGGTAATTTATTGCCTTGACATATATGTTGGAGCTATTATTATGACCCTAGGTGTTTTAGGGAGTCACCTAGTAATTTAGCCATGTTATGTGTTTCCAGTGTGATGATTCTGGCCTTTATTCCCGAAAGCATCCCGTGATGCCATTTAGTTAGTAGGTAATCTACTTCTGGGTTTTGAACCCAAGACTCACCCTACTTACTTCATGTTGGTAGTGTTTGCTCGTTCCTTTAGGTAATTAGTAACCTTTGCATTAGTCCTTGAGGTCCGTGGTATTTCCTTCTTCCAAATACTATGAACCACTTATGGCAGAAGTTTGTTGGATCAAAAGATCACAACAGGAGTGCCCTCGATGAGTTCCCCATTCTATATTGTGACTCTGCCAATCCTACCTCTCTGCATGGGTTATCCGGAAGAAATATGTTGAATTTGTTCGGCATACTAATCCATGTCTCCACAACTCGAAAAGGATATATGTCCCCTTGAGTTGTCCCTCTTCATTTGTATTCCAACCATCGTCTATCAATTGATAGTCAGGAGTAATGGTGCATCTGTGTTATCGATGCTTATTACTCTTGTGGTCCGTCAAGCCATTCTATTCTGGAATGACTAGGAGAAACAAACTCCAGTACCTTGTCTATTTCCAGGATTGGGTCAAAGTAGTTGTGCTCCGCAGATCAAATTGCTAATCCAGCTTTTGTTCTGCTCTACCTTGGAGTATTACCATCCTTATATTAAGACTGTCATGAGAATTGCGCTAGCTCTTATGAATTCTTGACGCAGTAATACTTCTTGCCATCATTGTTCATTCCTCGGTTTCCGTGTTATTGTAACCGGAATGCCGACAAGTGAAATGTGGTGTGTGAAACCAATACTGCTAGCAACTCTGTTGCTTGGTAGTTAAATGGACGATAACCTCATTCTTAGCATGTTGGTTATTAAATCATCATCCTAAGATTGATCGTGCTACCTAGTCCTTATTTCTAGTGCACTCTTCGATCAATGAGTTAGGATTATTCAATCCCTTGCTTATTTGATCATATCGTCTTGCTCTGGAAAGCAATATTGTTCTCGAGCTTAGTAACATATTGGCGGTTCGTGATGTTCTGAATATCTTCTCGGAAGTATTACCGGGTTGTCACCTGGCCGCTATGTTGAGTTCGTGATCAAGTTGGTTTTCTTATAAATCACTCCTTCTCCAAGAATCTGTGTTGGATATCCCTGAGCTAGTTGGTTGAGCTAGACAACAACTTGGAGAGTTGGAAGATAAAAGCTTGTCTGACTTAGTTCATGTTAAGGGATATCTTCTTGTGTGTGTGTGTTGAAGAAAGATGATATCACCATCGATTGGTCCTTGTGATCAGTTGTTGGATCTATTGTCTTGTCAAAACTTTGATTTGAGTATGGGCTATTGTCAAGTCAAATCAGAACCAACGATGTTCGTAATGTTGTCTTACTCGTGGTTGATCCCTCGAGCATACACCATTCCATCTTTTGGGTCTGACCAATACTATCACCTTGTTCACATAGTTATGGAATTCCATCTCCATGGGAATCTGGATGAATTGTTGTTGAGCCCATCGACAACACCCTTATCTCCTCCATGATTTTGTTGAACATTAGTCTAGTGTTGGAAACTTTTATAGGCATTATCTTCATGTCCCGTTCATGAAGTATATGTTCGGATGTAAGAAGTGACTTCCTCAGATTCACGTGCATTTAATGTAAGTTGCCGCCGTGAATTCGATAAAGTCAATGTTGCTTCCTTGGAATCATCACAAGTTAGTCACACATGTGCAAAGTATACTATGGTTTGGTAGATTAATTACCTCCACTCCATATGTATTCCGTAGCACACCAAGCCACTGATTGATTTGTTCAAGGAGAAGAAGCTCCTTCTTAAGAGTATACCCTATGCAAGGACTTCGATATCCTCGATGATGGTTCCCCACCGGAACTCGGTAGTGTTTTATTGTAAGACTACCATGGGATCATGTTTGTCTGGGACAACGTGTTCACATGTTTGTAGCAGAACCAGCTCATGTTTTGGATATTGCTATCGTAGTTCAATTCCCGAGAATCATGCAACATCATCTCGTCGGTTTGTGTTGCAAACTTTCATTTTTCTTTCTAGACTCGATGAGTCTAGATTATTCTGACACCAACCAGATCTGAATCTCAGGCAGATATGATGGTTGGAATGTTTCCCAAGAATTATAATATTGGTCTTTCTGTAACTGGTAAAGTGGATGTCGTGGCCAACACACCCAACCGGAAGACCTGTTATTGTAGTATCTTGATTGAGAAAGTTGGCCACCTCCCCATAGGGATTTCGCAGGATTTACTCCTAAGTTGTCCCTTATGGATTCTTGTGCTCCCGAAGTCCGACCTTTACTTGATGTTCTAGATACCAAACCATATCTATGAATGGGATACGCTAGTGCATCAAGGAGATCATTAGAAGCGGTGTGCTAAATGTCTCTCGGTCGATCATCCAGATTTTGTCCCCTTGGTCTCGCTAAGGTGAAATCTGAGAAAGTGTTATCTTCCTTTGCATCCGCATCATCCATCACTATTCCTCATGGTAGTATGTTGTGTTGCCAGGATCCTTGACATGGATGTTGGTAAAACCTTGACGAATATGGAAATGCTCAAGTTCTTGAGAGCACGCGCAAGCACTAGATGTTATCATCGGCACTAACTGGGATTGCTCCCAGTTTGCTCGATTATGCTATAACCATTCCAACAGTGGAATTATTCTACTGTTGAGTTTCTCCCCAGTTACTAGAATCATTACCAGCATTTGCATTTTATCCCCAACTTGCACCATCATTGCGTCATTCTACCATGGGTTCCATCCATCTCCGATGATAAGCAAATCATCCCTTGTGTTGTCTTCAACAAGGTAATCCACATCATCCATTCTGGCCCGAGAGTGTCATTCTTTCGGGCTCCTTCAAATGATCATTTGTGATTTGCCTTAAGATGGTATAAAGAGTTTCAATGATCTCTGAATCAAAGGTAATTCTTTTGCCACTTAAGGGGGATATATTCTACGAGTCACCTCTCCTAAGGTGCGCCGTTATGGAATCATGGCATTATTTTCCTCGCCACCTTGACACCATCCACCATCTTTCTAAGCATGGAATCGTTGCCCACCAAATCAAACCCCGTCGTTGTTCTTTCACCCCTCTCGATGTGTTTTGTGTCTCAACTCGAGATGTTTCAACATCTCATTCCGTGAGTTGATTTGGTATAGCTCGATTTTCGAGAAGGTCAATCCTTCTAGAGTTTCTTTCTCCTCTCGTTGTCATGTTGGTAGGAGTTCCTGGAGCAAGACATCAAGTTAATGATGGTGGTCGAATCAACGTTCTTATGAAGTGCACCCTGGATCGTGAAGATTGTGTTGGTCTTGTGCCCCTCTGTCTTCTTACCTCACGTCTTGAATCTCGGGACGAGATTTTTGTTTAGTGGGGGTGGTTGTCACAACCCTAGATCTTTGTTTGTTATTAGTTGCATCTTCATCCATGTCATCATGTTTAAATTTCAGTTAAACTTGAAATGGGGATGCTTAAACCCTAGCACCAAATGAATTCAACTAGGGTCAAAATAAAATCTTTTTCATTAAACTCAAAATGCCCTCTAAAAATGTTCAACATTTCTGGTTTGAGGTGTAAGCATCTACCAAAAATGGTTTATATTTTTGCAGGACATATTGGGCTCTGAATTAAATCATACTCTATTTGCATTTGGGCATTTAAATGCTATAAAATATTTTAAATGCTCAAATAATCATAAACTAAAATGTTTACTGTTGGATATATTCTAAACAGTAGCCATGATTAGTTTCATGATTTTTGGATCTGTTTAAGTATTTTATATAAAGCCCTAAAGACTACAGAATAATAGAAAACAGAAAACAATTTAGAAAAGAGAGAGAGAGAGAGAGAGAACACCTACCTGGGCCACTTACCTGGCCGGCCCAGCTGGCAGCCCACCTGTGCGGCCCAGCCCACCCGGCCCCTCCCCTGTCGTCTTCCTCTCTGCCAGGAGGACGCGCGTGTGGCCGACGCGCGCGCACACGCGCCCCGGCCACCTCCTCCCTCCTAGCCTGCCTGGCTCCCCCTCGTCGCGCCTAGACGACGCCAGCGCGACGCCTGGACGCCCTGGACCCTCTCACCCTCCCCCCGTCCTCACCCTCTCTTCCTGCCTCGTCTCTCTCCCTCTCTCTTCCGAACCCAAGCGCAGTCGTGGCCACCGACGAGCACCGCCGTGGCTACAGCCACTGCCTTGACTTGTCGTTGCGCCCAGAGGCTCCGCCTCGACCCCCTCTTCCTCTCCACCGAGTCACGAGGCCCCGGACGTGCCGCAACACCCCCACTGCCGCCGTTTTCCTTGTCAGCCACCGAGGATCGTCGTCGTTGATTCGCCGTCTCCCGAGCGTCCCCGAGCCCGCTAGCCATCCCTACGGATCCGCTGTGAGCTCCTGCCCTTTCTCCCCCTCTCCATTGTTCTTCTTGTGCACCACGGCGACCACACCGAGCCCGGCCGCACCCGCCGCCGCCACCGCACGTCGCCGTCGTGGTCAGAGCCATGTTGGCTTGATTCCGAGCGCGTCACCGTGCTCAGCACATCACCAGGAGGCCGTAGCACCCAGCCGTTCGCCCCGCCGTGCCCCACAGCACCATTCCCAACCTCGCCCGAACTCCGGCGACCGCCAAGGTCGTCGCCGGCGACATTTCCAGCCATCCCAGCATCTCCCACCGCCACCACTCGATGCGCGCAAGCTCCAGCTCCACGTAGCCGCCCTCCGCCATCGATTTGGTCGCCGGAGGAGGAATTCCGAATGCCTCCGCCGTCTCTGGCCTCGCCGGCGACTCGACGTCGGTGGGTTTGACCCGCTGACCGTTGACTGGGTGGGCCCAGTTTGACCCCCTGGGTCACTGACGTGTGGGCCACCCTTGTTAGTTATTACTTAGGTTAGTTAGCGCTAATTAACCTAGATTAGTGCTTAACCTAACTAACTCTGTTTAGTTAGTTAACTAACCACTGACACGAGGGTCCCACAGGTCAGGTTTGACCTGGCCGACCTAGTTGACCGCTGACATCACAGTGACGTCATTTTGACGCAGTAAGTCATTTTCTGGATTTAAGTTAATTCAGGAAATTCCAGAAATAGTGCTAACTTCTAAAAATCATAGAAGTTCAACCGTAACTACAAATCAAACAAATTATATATGAAAAATGATCAGAAAAATCCAATCTATTCATCTGTACCATTTTCATGCATGTTATAACAACTTACACTTGCTGATCATGTCAAAACAATTAAATGGCATTTAAACTCTCACATATGGAGTTTGAATTTGAACCTAGTGTTCAAACCAACCCCATTTAACTTTTTGCTAGATGCATTAGGCCAATCAACAGCATATTGCCATGTCATCTTCATGCATCATATCGTTGCATGGCATTGATTGTGTTTCTCTTTTGTTTGTCGGTGTTTGTCCCCTCTCAGTAGACGACGTACCGACGATGAGTTCAATGACACCGATGAAGAACTATATTATCTTCAGAAGTGCCAGGCAAGCAAAACCCCCTTGTTCATTCCGATACAATCCTACTCTCTTGCTCCTGCCCTCTTCTACTGCATTAGGACAACAACGATTCAACTGTTACTTGCTGCGGTAGCTGAACCCCTTTATCCTGTGCATGACCTGTCATTGCCACAGTAAATAGATGAAACCCACTAGCATGAGTAGGAGTTGTTTGAGCCCTGTTGTGCCTACTCATTCATGCTTGTTTGTCATGCCTGCTACTGCTTAGAGTTGAGTCAGGTCTGATTCATTGGTGGTGAATCAGAGGTGTGTGAACATGTCCTACTATGTGTGAGCTAAGTGTGTGAACACGATTTGGTAAAGGTAGCGGTGAGAGGCCATGTAGGAGTACATGGTGGGTTGTCTCATTGCAGCCGTCCTTAGGAACTGAGTTCTGTGTTTGTGATCCATGAAACAGTTACTACCATGCATTGGGCCCGAAACCAATGGACCCTCTCGGCTTCTTAATCACCCTTGTCCTTTGTCCAGGAGTTGCAAGTAGTTTCTGGTGTTTGTAGTATGCTAGAGGCCGTGGGCAGCGCTGACCGGAGGGGTGGGCTGTGATGCGGTAGGCATGTGGCACGGTGTACCGAGCGCCCGTTTGGTGTCTCGGGAACCCTGCACACATCGTTTGGGGCTGTGAGCGAAACTCCGGCCGGATCTCCTCGCGGATGGAACCCGAATAGGCGATAAACCTGGACTAGAGACTTGAGTGCTTAGGTAGGTCGTGGCCGACACCCTTGTTGGGCTTCCGCTTGAAGGTTGCCGAGTACATGTCGTGTAAACGGTGGTAAGTGGTGAGAGCGTGTGTGAAGAAGTACACCCCTGCAGGGTTAACATCATCTATTCAAATAGCCGTGTCTGCGGAAAAGGACTTCTGGGTTGCCTGTACAGTTCATAGACAAGTGAAAGTGGATACTCTAAAGCACGCAAGATAAGCGTGAGTGCTATGGATGGCGTTCTCGTAGGGAGATGGGAGCGGATCCATAGTGGTGTATTGATATGGCGAATATGTGGACTCGTGTGCGCCACCTCAAAAGAGTTACTTGCAGTCGTAGTTCAGGATAGCCACCGAGTCAAAGCTGGCTTGCTGCTGTTAAACCCCACATCCCCTTGATTGATAATGATGCATATGTAGTTAGTTCTGATGTAAGTCTTGCTGGGTACATTTGTACTCACGTTTGCCTATTTTATGTTTTTGCAGAGAGACTTCAGTCTCACTAGTAGTTCCGCGTGGACTTCGATGTTTAGCTTGTTACCTCAGCTACGATCTTGTGCCCTCGGCAGGATCTAGTATATAGTTAGGCCTCTCAGCCTTTTTCATTTATAGTTGTCTGTACTCAGACATGTTGTGCTTCCGCTTGTGTTTTGACTTATGTGCTCTGAATGTTGGGTCGTGAGACCCATGTTTGTAATATCTCGCTCCTCGGAGCCTAATGAATACATACTTGAGTCGTAGAGTGTTGTGATGCCATGTTGTATTTACACATATCGAGCATATTGTGTGTATATCTGACTATCTAGTTATTTATCCTTAGTAGCCTCTCTTACCGGGAAATGTCTCCTAGTGCTTCCACTGAGCCATGGTAGCTTGCTACTGCTCCGGAACACTTAGGCTGGCCGGCATGTGTCCTTCTTTGTTCTTGTGTCTGTCCCTTCAGGGAAATGTCACGCGATGAATACCGGAGTCCTGTTAGCCCGCTACAGCCCGGTTCACCGGAGTCCTGCTAGCCCAGTGCTACAGCCTGGGTTCATTCGCTGATGACCGACACGTTCGATGTTGGGTCATGGATGCCTGTCCCTGTAAGTTTGTGCCACTTTGGGTTTACGACTAGCCATGTCAGCCCAGGCTCCTTATCATATGGATGCTAGCGACACTATCATATACGTGTGCCAAAAGGCGCAAACGGTCCCGGGCAAAGGTAAGGCGACACCTGTGGGAATACCATGCGTGAGGCCGCAAAGTGATATGAGGTGTTACATGCTAGGTCGATGTGTCATTGAGTCGGGGTCCTGACAATAAATCTTGATAAATTATCAACAATGACCAATCCAAATGAGTTACCACCGAGACTCTTGTAGGCATTGGGACCGAAAATATTCATGTGAAGTAGCTCAAGTGGTCTTCTCGTGGTCATGATGTTCTTCACGGGATGACTTCCTCCAACTTGTTTTCCTGCTTAACAAGCACTACAAAGTCTATCCTTATCAAATATAACATCTTTAACACCAAGGATATGATCACCTTTAATAAGCTTGTCAAGATTTCGCATGCCCACATGACCTAACCGTCTATGCCACAACCAACCTTTAGAGGATTTAGAAATTAAGAAAGTTCTTGGTTGAGACTTTTTAGTGAAATCAACAATGTATAGATCACCTCTACGTATGCCGGTAAAGACCATATTATGATTATCTCTTCGAAACACTTAGCAATCTACTTCAGTAAATAGGACATTGAAACCGAAATTGGCTAATCTAGATACAGAAAGTAAATTGTAGCCAAGAGACTAAACAATCATAACATTTTGTATGGAGTTGTCATGTGATATGGCCACCTTACCAAGGCCAACCACCTTACCCTTTGAGTTATCACCAAAAGTGACATACTTTCAAGGGCCATCGTTTTCAGCAAGCTCACGAAACATATCCTTGTCTCCGGTCATGTGATCGATACATGAACTATCAAGAACCCATTCCTTTCCTCCAGCCATGTAGTTTTGAAGGTTAGCCATAAGACCAAAGTGTATCATTGACTCATCGAGATCATACTCACTATCACCATCATCATCATAGTATCCATGTTCAACATCATCTTGTGATCGATCATTTCCTAGAGAGAGTGATTCATTAGTTTTGTGATCATGACAGTGTGCATCTCTATGAATTCTAATGACTTCGGAAATGATATTGCTAATGATTCCAACATCTCCCTTGGCACGCATAAGATTGGTAAGCTCAAATAGACAATCACCAAAGTTAGGATCATTTAGATTCCTCTTATTCAAAGCAATGGACTTGTGAAGAATCTCATCTAAGTTTTTGAAGGAATAGTCTGGAAATCGTTCCTCAAGAAATCTCCATATAGTATAAGCACATTCAAGAGTTGGCAAGCGAGTAATCAAATTTCTAGGCAAACCTCTAGTGATAAGATTGATAGTTTTAAGATTGCGAATCATATCAAGAGACTCATCAGGGGTAGGATGCAAGGGGTCAACAAGGGGTTCACAAGGACAGGTAATGTACTTGTTCAAGTGATATTCACGAAAAATTCCAAGCATCTCCTTTTTTCACTCACTATAAAACTCTACATCAAGCATAGGCAGTCTATGTCTAATACTCCCAATCGTAGACTCATCCATCTTCCTCCAATGGTGTTTAAACCAAAGAAATGGAGACCAAAGCTCTGATATCAATTGTAAGGATCGAGAAGAGGTGTCCAGAGGGGGGTGATTAGACTTTCAACAAGCAAAGATAGCAGTTTTTAGGTTTTTCAAGTTGAGGTTGCAAAACATCACACATTCAAGCATTCACAATACAATTCAAGCAGGCATGAAAAGAGTATATGAGCAGCGCAAAGTAAAGCATGCAACTTGCAAGAAAATAAAGGGATGGGATTGGAGTGTGCAAATGCAATTGGAGACACGGAGATTTTTGGCGTGGTTCCGATAGGTGGTGCTATCGTACATCCACGTTGGTGGAGATTTCAACCCACGAAGGGTAATGGCTACACGTGTCCACTTAGGGCTCCACCCACGAAGGGTCCACAAATAAGCAACCTTGTGTATCCCGCCATGGCCATCGCCCACGAAGGACTTGCCTCACTAGGGTAGATCTTCACAAAGTAGGCGATCTCCTTGCCCTTACAAACTCGTTGGTTCAACTCCACAATCTTGACGGAGGCTCCCAAGTGAAACCTAACTAATCTAAGAGACACCACTCATTGCTCTTGTGCTTCAAATGATAGTCTCCCCAACACTCAACTCTCTCTCACACAGATTTGGCTATGGTGGAAAGATGATTTAAGTCGAAAGCAACTTGGGGAAGGCTAGAGATCAAGATTCTTGTGGTTGGATTGGAATGACTTGGTCCCAACACATGAGTAGGTGGTTCTCTCTCAGAAAATGAGCAGTGGAAGTGTAGGCACATTCTGATGGCTCTCTCACATATGGAGAAGGGGGTGGAGGGGTATATATAGCCTCCACACAAAATCTAACTATTACACACAAATTCCCAAACTCGGTGGGACCGAATTGTTAAACTCGGTCAGGCCGACTTGGTTCAAAATGTGAACGTTAGGCATTTCGGTGGGACCGACAAGGTCAACTTCGTGAGACCGATGTGCTAGGGTTAGGGAAAAACCTCATATCGGTGAGACGATTGCGTGAACTCGCTGAGGCAGGTTTGGACAATAAGCAAACAAAGACTTGGTCAAGCAAACTCGATGGGACCAATTGCACATTTCGGTGAGACCTAAATAACTGCAATAGGTTACTGAGAGTTTGCAAGTCCATCTCAGTGAGACCGAGATCCCATCGGTGTAAACGAACTAATTAGGGTTTCTGGGAGTGGATATGTCAAGTGAACTCGGTAGCGCCGGATGATTCAAATCGGTGGGGTCGAGTTTAACTTTAGGTTTAGGACATATGTGGAAATGAGAAAGTGGTTGAGGGATTTGGAGCATATCACTAAGCACTTTCAGCAAGCAAGCCATTAAGCAACAGCTCATCCCCATTTAATAGTATTGGATTTCCTATAGACTCAATGTGATCTTGGATCACTAAAATGAAAATGTATAGTCTTAAGCTTTTTCCAATGTTTGTCCTTAGCATATTGAAGGGGTTCCACATCCTCTTGTCCCGCCACTCCAATGTTGAACTCATCTAAAAAATACTAGGTAGAAGTATTAGTCCCATAAGAGATATGTTGACATTAATTACCAAAATCACCCAGGGAGCACTTGTGCTTTCAGTAAAGCAAGGATGATTGTGGCAAACTAAAAAGCAAAGACTCATATCATACAAGACACTCCAAGCAAAACACATATCATGTAGTGAATAAAAATATAGCCTCAAGTGAAGTTACCGATAGACGAAGACGAAAGAGGGGATGCCTTCCGGGGCATCCCCAAGCTTAGGCTCTTGGTTGTCCTTTAAAATTACCTTGGGTGCCTTGGGCGTCCCCTACTTAGGCTCTTGCCACTCCTTATTCCATAGTCCACCAAATATTTACCCAAAACTTGAAAACTTCAGAACACAAAACTCAACAGAAAATCTCATGAGATCCGTTAGTATAAGAAAATAAATCACCACTTTATGGTACTGTTGTTAACTCATTATTTATATATATTGGTGTAATATCTACTCTATTCCAATTCATACCCCCCCGATACTACCCATAGATTCATCAAAATAAGCAAACTGCACATAGAAAACATAATCTGTCAAAAACAGAACAATTTGTAGCAATTTGAAAACTTCGAATACTTCTGTAACTCAAAAATTCTGAAAAATTAGGGAAACCTGGTAAATTTTTATATAAATCTCGTGTAAAAAATTCAGATCAAAAGCACGCTTCTGTTAATTATGAAAATTATTTTCCTGGCCGCAAACGTTTCTGTTTTTCAGCAAGATCAAATCAACTATCACCGTAAGCCATCCCAAAGGTCTTACTTGGCACAAACATTAACTAAAAGACAAAAGCACATCTAACGAGAGGCTAGATGAAATATTTAATTAAAAACAGAACCAAAAAATCAAGAAATAAAATAAAATTGGGTTGCCTCCCAATAATATCGAAAATATTAGAGTGAACACTTATTGTTTTGAGATCTTCGTTACCTTTACTATAAGATTCACCTTTATTCTTAGGAACATAAATAAACTTTGTAGCCTTAGTAGGAAGAAAATCTTGAGTCGTTTAACTGAGGAAAAGGCGGAACCTAAATTGGTAATAGTATCTTCTAGTTTGTCAATTCTAGTAGAATCTTGATCTATCTTTTCATTAACTATGGGTTCCTTTCCCCTAAGATTCTTTAAAGTAAGTCCCACCTTAGATCCATATTGAGTTATCTGATTATGAATCTTTTTATCCAAATTTTCAATCAACTCTAGAGTAGCAATTTTGTTCTCAATATTATCAAGCCTTTGCATCACATGTTCCAAGGTTAAAACAGTTCCATTGATCATAAGAGGTGGTGGGCCTAACAAATCTATCATAGCATTATAAGAATCAAAAGTATGGCTCCCCAAGAAATTTCCGCCGGTAATGGTATCTAGAACATATTTATTCCAAGGAGTAACACCCACATAAAAATAGCGAAGGATAACGGCAGTAGATTGTTTTCGAGTAGATCTATTTTGAGTATTTCAAGTACTATATCAAGCATCCTTTAAATTTTCTCCCTTCCTTTGTTTAAATTAAGGACCTCATTCTTAGGAGTGCTAACAATGATGGAATGACTAGCCATGAAAGCAAGACAAGTGATCTAACACGTAAGCAATCAAAAAGGGCAAATGAAAAGACGAATGGAAGAAGGGCAAAAAAGGCAAATCTTTTTTAAAAAAACATTTTAGAAGTGGGGGAGAGGAAAATGAGAGGCGAATGGCGAATAATGTAATGCAAGAGATGAGAGTTTTATGATGGGTATTTGGTAGGCTTGACGTAGATCTCCCCAAAAACGGCGCTAGAAATTAACAAGTTGATGGGAGACTAGTCTTGACTTGGCGTAAGTCTCCCCGGCAACGGCGCCAGAAATTCTTCCTACTACTTCTTGAGCTTGCGTTGTTTTTTCCCTTGAAGAGGAAAGGGTGATGCAGCACATTAGAGATAAGTATTTCCCTCAGTTAAGAACCAAGGTATCAATCAAGTAGGAGAAACGTGCAAGTCCCCAATAGATGTACCTACACAAAAAATCAAACACTTGCACTCGACGCGATAAAGGGGTTGTCAATCCCTTCATGGTCACTTGCAAATGTGAGATCTGATAGAGATAGATAAAACTTAAAAAAAGATAAAATGTTTTTTGGTTTTTTGGTTTATAGATCTGAAAATAAAAGATTGCAAAATAGTAGATCGGAAACTAATATGATGGAATATAGACCCCGGGGCATAGATTTCACTAGAGGCTTCTCTCATGAAGGGAAATAATACGGTGGGTGAACAAATTACTATCGAGAAATGATAGAAAAACGCAAAGTTATGACGATACCCAAGGCAATGATTATGCAATATAGGATCAGGTCCGTTTCAAGAAGACCAACTCCTGCCTGCATCTACTACTATTACTCCACACATCAACCGCTATCCAGCATGCATCTAGAGTATTAAGTTCATAAAGAACGGAGTAATGCCTTAAGTAAGATGACATGATGTAGAGGAATTAACTCAAGCAATATGATGAAAACCCCATCTTTTTATCCTCGATGGCAACAATGCAATACGTGTCTCGCTACCCCTACTTTGTCACTGGGTGAAATCACGCAAGATTAAACTCAAAGCTAAGCACCTCTCCCATTGCTAGAAATACCAATCTAGTTCGGCAAACTAAACCGATAATTTGAAGAGAAATACAAAATACCAAATCATGCATTGGAGAAGATTCAAATAATATGCATATATAAGCTGATCATAAATCCACAATTTACCGGATCTCGACAAACACACCACAAAAGAAGATTACATCAGATAGATCTCCAGGCACATCAAGGAGAATGTGGTGTTGATAATCAAAGAGAGATAAGAAGCCATATAGCTAATAGCTATGGACCCGTAGGTCTGTGGTGGACTACTCATGCTTCATCGGAAGGGCAATAGAGTTGATGTAGATGTAGATGACTACCGTGATCGAATCTCCCTTCGGCAGGATGCCGAAAAAGGCCCCAAGAAGGGATCTCACGGGAACACAAGGTTGCGGCGGTGGAAAAGTACTTTCGTGGATGCTTCTCAGGGTTTTGGGATATATGTGAATATATAGGAGGAAGATCTAGGTCAGGAGATCACCGAGGGGCCCACAAGTTAGGCCCCCCCCAGGGCGCGCCCTCCACCCTTGCCGCCACCTCGTGTCTCTTCTGACTTGAACTCCAAGTCTCCTGGGTGTCTTCTGGTCCAAGAAAAATCATCGTGAAATTTTAATCCGTTTGGACTCCGTTTAGTATTTCTTTCCCGCGAAACTAAAAAAATGGAAAAAACAAAAACTAGAACTGGGGTTCTAGGTTAATAGGTTAGTCCCAAAAATAAAATAAAATAGCATATTACTCCCTCCGTGTAGGTGAGTAAGTCATCTTAGGTTGTGCACCGAGACCAAGGAGGAGAGGAAAACAAGAGACCTTAATGTTTATTTGCTAATTAATAGCATTGCATGCAATGAACTAACCACTGCATGTCGTGTTTGGTAGTCTCAAGTCATTAAAAGCATGCACACCCCTCGTCTCTTATTGGTTGATATGTGAAGAAACAAGAAATGAGGTAGAAGTTAATGCACCGCACCTAAGTGTTTTGGGATTATTTGGTTTTTGTAAGATGACTTACACACCAAGACGGAGGGAGTAATGCTTATAAAACATCCAAAACAGATAATATGATAGCATGGAACAATCAAAAATTATAGATACATTGGAGATGTAACAATGTCTGACAAAGCTTCGGCTGATACCACGACGCTGAGTGCCCATATCTTTTCCCGCATGGTGGTTAGTGCGTAAAGGCTAGTGGCCAACTCAGAACAAATAGCCAAACCTTTAGTGTGTTAGGAGCCCGCGGAGACGAGCAGAGACTCACGATAATGTGACCTTGTCACTTTGTCTTGAGGAAATACGGCAAGGGCCAGGCCGAACCCTCTCACTAGGGTGGTCTACCTGCTCGGTTGTGCCTCATAATTATCTCGCGGGTGCTCTCCAGGCCCGCCCGGCTTTCACATTGATGCCTGCTTCAACTACGCCGGTATTTCGCCAAAGAGGAAGGGATGATGCTGCACAGTGACGGTAGGTATTTACCTTAGTGATGAGACCAAGGTAATCGAGCCAGTAGGAGAACCAGGCAACACAACATAAACAACCCCTGCACAAAAAAAAGAAATACTCACAACCCGACGTGTTAAAGGGGTTGTCAATCCCTTTCAGGTAACGGTGCCTCAAATTGGCGAGAAGACATGATAAAGTTGTGATAGATAGGATAAATAAACAACAAATAAAATAAAGGGCAATAATATATTTTTGTATTTTTGGTTTAATAGATCTGAAAATAAAAACAAAGGAAAATAGATCGCAAAGGCAAATAGGATGAGAAGAGACCCGGGGGCCATGGGTCTACAAAGAACTACACACGCATCATCGAAGAGGCACAATGGACATGATGAACCCCTCCGAGATGGTGTCTAGATTGGATCTGGTGTTTCTGTAACTTGCGGTGGCTGGAATTGATTTTCGTCGACTCCCCTAGGGTTTCTGGAATATTGGGGTATTTATAGAGCAAAGAGGCGGTGCAGGAGGCCACCATGGAGGGCACAACCTACCAGGGCGCGCCTGGGCCTCCAGGCATGCCCTGGTCTCTTGTGCTTACCACAGGACGGCCCTGTGGTACTTCTTTGGCCCACTGGATGTCTTCTGGTCCAGAAAAATCCACGAAAAGTTTTGCTGCGTTTGGACTCTATTTGGTATTGATTTCCTGCAATGTAAAAAACAAGCAGAAAACAGCAACTCGCACTGGGCACTATGTTAAAAGGTGAGCACCAAAAATGATATAAAATGATTGCAAAACATCCAAGAATGATAATATAACAACATGGAACAATCAAAAATTATAGATCCGTTGGAGTCGTATCAGCATCCCCAAGCTTAATTCCTGCTCGTCCTCGAGTAGGTAAATGATCAAAACAGAATTTTTGATGTGGAATGCTCCCTAAGATGTTCATCACATATTATTTTCTTTGTAGCTTGGATATTTGGACTTCTACATGGTTCAAAGCAATAGTCTAGTTTTGACATGAAGACTTTAATACTCCATACCAACAAGCAACCATGTCTTTCAAAATATCAACACTAAAGCAAGTTATCCCTAGCCCATCATGCTCAACCATTGATCCATTCATGAAACACACTCGAATATTAGCTACACCCAATGCTCAAATACGATCATAGTGCCCCTTAGTTGGTGCTTTATAAGATAAGATGGAGACTTAAATTCAAAAATAACAATTCCATAAAGTAAAAGAAAGGCCCTTCACATAGGGAAGTAGGGATTTGTAGAGGTTCCAGAGCTCAAAGTGAAAATTGAGAGGTAAATACATTTTGGGAGGAATACTTTTCCCACCAACGAAAACGACTTAGAGTTCCCAACACTTTCCATGCTAGATACATCATAGGCGGTTCCCAAATAGAAAAAAAGTGTATTCCTTTTTCCACCATACTTTCACTTTCCATGGCTAACTGTATCCACGGGTGCCCTCCATACCAACACTTTCCAAGGAATTTATTATTTGACAACATAAATTAAATTCATTTTTCATTTCGGGACTGGGCATCCCTAATATCTTTGCTGTACCTCGTGCAATGACAAGTTAATAAACACTCATCGTGAGAATAACACATCTAGCATGGAAAATATTGGCCACCCCTCACCGCCTTGCGAGAGGTACGAGCACACAAAAGAGATTTTTTTTTGAAAATTAGATATGGCACATGCAAATTAGCTTAGAATGGCATGGAAATACCGCATATAGGTAGGTATAGTGGACTCATATGGCAAAACTGGTTTAAAGGGTTTTGGATGCACAAGTACTGATCATACTTAGTGCAAAACGAAGGCTAGCATAAAGATTGAGAAGCGACCAACCAAGAAACAAAAAATCTCATACCCAAGCATTAAGCATAAGTAAAACCGAATAATACACCACTAGTAGGATATAAATTTCATTGCATAACTATTGAATTTCATGCTTGCATAGGGAATCACAAACCTTAACACCAATATTCTTACTAAAGCATAATTACTCATCAACATGACTCACATATCACATCATCATGACTCAAAACCATTACTAAGAACCAAGTTTATTTTGTCCAATGATCTTCATGAAAGTTTTTATTTTATCCTCTTGGATATCTATCACTTTGGGACTGTTTTCATAGGTTGCTTTTAATAAGCTCAAAAAAATTTAAGTGAAGAAGATGAGCATAATATTTCTTTCTCTCAAAATAATCTAAGTGAATCAAGAGAGAATTTCTTAAAAAAAATTACTAACTCCCAAATAAACCTAAGTGAAGCATGAGAGCATTTCTTCAAAAATAACAAAGCACGTCGTGCTCAAAAAGATATAAGTGAAGCACTAGAGCAATTCCATGGCTCTAAAAATATAAGTGAAGCATAGGAGCAAGCATATTATAATTTTTTTGGCTCTCTCAAAAAGGTGTTTCAAGAAAGTATTAAAGACTTAAGATAAAAAGAAAAACAAGCAAAGACTCATATCATACAAGACGCTCCAAGCAAAACTCGTAATATGTGACGAATAAAAATATAGCTCCAAGTAACATACCGATGGTTGTTAGAAGAAAGAGGGAATGCCACTCGGGGGCATCCCCAAGCTTAGTTGCTTGATACTTCTTGAATATTATCTTGGGGTGCCTCGGGCATCCCCAAGCTTAGCCTTTTGCTAATCCTATTCCTTCATCCATTGTAATATTACCCAAAACAAACCACTACTATAAGTATTCTTGCAAACCCATTCATATTTTATTTTTGCTTTATATCTACTGTATTCCAACTTCTATGTGTTAAAAACTCTTCAAAGAAAATCATAGGATCATCAAAACAAGCACACAACACAAAGAAAACAGAATCTGTCAAAAACAGAACATTTGTAGCAATCTGGATATTTCGAATACTTTTGTAACTCCAAAAATTCTGAAAAATTAGGACAACATGAAAAATTTGTTTATTAATCTTATTCAAAAAGAATCAACTCAAAAGCACTCTTTTTAAAAAAAGGGAATTATTTTCGTGAGCGCAAAAGTTTCTGTTTTTCAGCAAGATCAAATCAACTCTCACCCAAATCACCCCAAAGGCTTTGCTTGGCACAAACACTAATTTAAACCACAAAAACACAATCATAACATATGAATAATTGTGCAAACACTCGAGAACAAAAATGAAAAGACAAAAATAAATTTTATTCATTGGGTTGCCTCCCAACAAGCGCTATCGTTTTACGCCCCTAGCTAGGCGTAGATAATTTTAATGATGCTCACATGAAAGACAAGAATTAAAGCACAAAGAGAGCATCATATAACATGTGACAAACACACTTAAGTCTAACATACTTCCTACGCATAGGAATTTTATAAGCAAACAAATTATCAAGACAAGAAATAGCTAGCAAATGGAAGGAAGAAGAATAAAACATAGAGAATCCCAACATGAAGAGAGGTAACTTAGTAACATGAACATTTCTACAACCATATTTTCCTCTCTCTTAATAATTACATGTATGATCATACCCAAATTCAACAATATAACTATCGTCAACAATATTCTTGATCCACATGCATAAAAAGTTGACACTCTTCCAAAATAGTGGGATTATCATCAAATAAAGTCATGACCTCTCCAAGACCACTTTCATGAAAAATTTCATAAGATTGAACACTCTCCAAATAAGTGGGATTATTTTTAGCTAAAGTTGACACTCTTCCAAACCCACTTTTAATATTATCGAAAGCATATTCATCATGAGGTTTAAATAAATTTTCAAGATCATAAGAATCATTATCACGCCAATCATGATCATTACAATAAGTAGTGGACATAGCAAAACAAGCATCCCCAAGCTTGGGGTTTTGCATATCACTAACACAATTGACATTATTGGAATTTTTAATAATATCATTGCAATCATGCTTTTCATTCAAGGAGCTATCATGAATCACTTTATAAATTCCTTCGTTTAACACTTCATCACAATTTTCAGATTCATAAATCTCAACCAAAACATCATAAAGATAATCTAGTGAACTTAATTCACTATAAATTGGTTCATCATAATTGGATCTTTTGAAAAGATTAGAAATTGGATGATGATCCATATCAATAGATTTTTAGCAAGCACAGATGCAAGTAAATAGAAGGCACATGGCAACACAAGCAAATGGCAAAAGGAAAAGAGGGCGAATAAAACATCATTTTTTTGTGAAGTGGGGGAGAGGAAAATGAGAGGGCAAATAATGACAATTGCAAGAATATGAGATTTGTGATTAGGAACTTGGTTGATGTTGATGATGTCTCCCCGGGAACGGCGCCAGAAATTCCTTTTGATGCCTGCTAGAACTACGTCGGTATTTTCCCAAAGAGGAAGGGATGATGCAGCACAGCGACGATAGGTATTTTCCTCAGTGATGAGATCAAGGCTATCGAACTAGTAGGAGAACCAAGAAATACAATGTAAACAACCCCTGCACACAACTAACAAATACTTGCAACCCAACGTGTTAAAGGGTTTGTCAATCCCTTTCGGGTAACGCTGCCTCAAATTGGCGAGAAGACATGATAAAGTTGTGATAGATAGAATAAATAGATTGCGAATAAAATAAAGTGCAGCAAGGTATTTTTGTATTTTTGGTTTAATAGATCTGAAATTAAAAGCAAAGGAAAATATATCACAAAGGAAAATATGATTAGAAGAGACCCGCGGGCCATAGGTCTACAAAGAACTACTCACGCATCATCGGAGAGGCACCAATGGACATGATGAACCCCTCTGAGATGGTGTTCAGATTGGATCTGGTGTTTCTGGAACTTGCGGTGGAAGGAATTGATTTTGGTCGACTCCCCTAGGGTTTCTGGAATACTGGGGTATTTATAGGGCAAAGAGGCGGTGCAAGAGGCCACTGTGGAGGGCACAACCCACCAGGGCGCGCTTGGGCCTCCACGCGCGCCCTGGAGTCTTGTGGTCACCACGGGACGGCCCTGTGGTACTTCTTTGGCCCACTGGATGTCTTCTGGTCCAAAAAAATCCACAAAACCTTTCGTTGCTTTTGGACTCCATTTGGTATTGATTTCCTGCGATGTAAAAAACAAGCAGAAAACAACAACTGATATTGGGCACTATGTCAATAGGTTAGTACCAAAAAATAATATAAAACGACTATAAAATGATTGTAAAACATAAAGGAATGGTAATATAACAGCATGGAACAATCACAAATTATAGATACGTTGGGGACGTATCACACATCAACTTGCGGGTACCCCTCAGGGCCGATGCAACTTCAACAATGGTCTCACATAAAGTCTAGGTTACCATGTGTCCATAACATCAAGGAGGAATCCGAGGAATTACCCTCGATGGAACCCACCTGATGTAATCGTCAAGGCGAACGTATGAGTTATCACCCTCGAGGTTTACACTTGAGGTGTTGCACGACAGAGTCGTTCGGGAGTGGTGAAGCAGGAATCACCCTTGTTGACCACGACCGAATAACTACACTACAAAGTTATCATCAGGAGTGCATTACGAGGTATCATCCTCAACACTCGATAGTAGCTCTGCAGAAGCAAGCAACAAAGGGGGTGTGATGTGATGTGAGGTGTCGGGCTCTGGTCGTCAATCACGTTGATCGAGTCGTCGATTATGAAGCAAGGGCAACAAGGACAAGGTGGGGGTCACTAATGGATCACTAACCAACCTATACTAAGTAGTTTAGGTTAAGCAGGTAGGTAACAATAGAAGGTTACAAAAGCAGGCTATGCATCAGAATAGGAGCAAACAATTACAGTAGCAAAATCTCATGCAAGCATGACAAAGAACTAAATGTGTGATATCGAAATGATCAAGGGGGGTTGGCTTGCCTGGAAGCCCGGTAGACAGATACAGATCTTCAGCGGTGAAGTAGTCGATCACTGGTTCAACCGCGGTCTCGAGGTCTACCGAGAAGAAGAGGGGGAAGTGTAAGTGCATCTAGTGCCACCCCTAGTTGGTTTTGGAGTATTGACGACAAACGTGGTTGAGGGACTGATGTGTTTGTGTGAATTGAAGGATAACATTGGTACTAGTCCCTCATTGATTCAGTTTACCTACCAGAGATGACCCCTAAAAATGTGTGAAGACATTGAAGACAATGGTGGTTCGTGAAGATAGTCACGATGAAGATTATGACATATGAAGATATTCACTTGAAGACTATGGAGTGCGAAGACATAGCTGTTCCATAGTTTCCTTTCTTCTTTATTGAGTCATAGGAACCACTGTACTATTAAGTGGAGCCCAAGTGAACAAAGTCAGAGTGAATGATGTGATGCTCAACCAAATCCTATGTCTTCGAGCGAATACAATGAGAGCAAACCTTATCCAGAGTTGGATGAGTCAGCTTTTCTTGTAGCCCAAGCCAAGCTGTCACGTGTGTTTGAAATGCGACCATTGGACACATGTCGGTTCCTTCGTGACCCAGGGTCATTTTGGACATATCAGGTCGGGTTGCCACTTCGCTATAAATAGCCTACACCCTACACCATAAATTGGTGGCTGCTCAGAGTTAGTGCACTGTTTTTGTCATTTGAGAGCAACCCACCTCTGAAGCATTTGAGAGAGAGATCCTTGCAAGGACTAAGCCCAAAACACCCAGAGCCAAAGACTTGTTACACTTGAGGACTGTGAATCCTCCAGCCTGTTAGGCATTGCGTTCTGAGCATCCAAGAGTCATTCACTACAAAAAAAGACACATCCGTGACATTTTGGGCCGAACAAATTTTTTTCTGTCATACTTATGACACTTATGTGACGATAATTGTGACAAAACTCGGCATCATCATAGATGTGGTGGGCTCCTACTTCTATGACAAAAAAATCATGACAGAAAATGGGCTTTTCGTCCTGGCCGGGCCGGAGACGCAGCTGCATGACATTATTTGGGCCGTCCATGACGGAAAAACCGTGGTAGAAGGTAGGGCAAGGAAAATATCAGGGAGTTCCCGAATATGGTGGGTGGTCAGGGCCGAGCGATGCGTGTTTCTCTCATACACGAGCGTGCATGGGTGTGAGGCGTTGGGCTCTGACTGAACCCGAGCGAGGTGTCGCCTAACTCAACCCGAGCGATTACACTGCAGGCTACGCGTTACTGAACCCGGGCGATCGAGCGATTCCTTTGCTACTGTTGTTAACTAAACCCAATTGATGCTGCCTATGGATGAACAGTGAGCGTTGCTGAGGGGTTGGATGAACAGTTCACAGTGGGGGTTGGATGAACAGGACCCCGTGGTGTTGCCGCTGGATGTACAGGACCCTAATCGATCGAGCCGGTTGGGCATGGATGAACAGGATCCCGTGGAGTGCTGGATGAATAGGACCCCGTGGAGGGAAGGTTGAACAATAGCCGGTGGAGGGCTGGTTGAATAGTAGCTGGTGGAGGGCTGGATGAATAGTAGACCATGGAGGGGTGGTTGAACAGGACCCCGTGGACAGGGCTGGTTGAACAGTAGCCAGTGGAGGAGCGCGCGGTGGAGGCTGGATGAACATGAGCCCGTGGATGAACAGTCACAAGTGCAGCCTGGAGGAGGTCGACGGTGGATGAACAGTAGCCCATGGAGGCTGGAGGAGGTCAAAGGTGGAGATGAACATTATCCCGTGGAGTCCCGTTTTGCAGTACGCCACACCCCTCCCAATGAACAGGACCCCCGTTTCAACCGTAGCGCTCCAACACAAGTCCGTTTCCTCTATTTTGTGGTACGCCATACCCCTCCCGATCAACATGACCCCATTTTGAGCGTATGAGGTCCAACAGAAGTCTGTTTCCTCCATTTTGCGGTACGCCAGAACCCTCCCGATGAACAGGATCCCGTTTCGACCATGGTCGGTCAAACACAAGGCCGTTTCCCACGTTGTGCGGTATGCCAGGCCTCGTTTCCATCAGCTGTTCTGTCCAAGCCCTCCCGATGAACACGAAGACGCATTCCATTCCAATCCAGCCGGTTGGCTCCCCATGAACACGACGACGAGGTAGTTTGTCCGTTCTGACCCAGCCATGTACACGAGCCCTGTCCGTATGTATGCGTGAGTTGGCGTTCGAGACAGCCCGTATTTATGTACGTGGCCGTATTTTCTTTCTTGCACCCTGGCCGCTGTATGTATGTGTACATGCTACGTCCGCGCCTCTACTGTGACACGTGCGCACCTCTGCATCGACCGGTATGTACGTACACATTTGCAACTAGAATGACTATGCTACGTACGCTTCGACCAGGTGGGTCCCGACTGTCAGGAACTTCCTTGCGTGCGAAGATGTAGCTAGTGGGTCCCAGCAGTCAGGGGGGCAAATCTTTTTTTTTGCCTGGACGCACTTCCTTGCTTGCAAAGATGTAGCTGGCAGGTCCCAACAGTCAGGAGGGAAACGTTTTTTCATGAAATATGGTGGCCCATCCGGTGGGTCCCTACTATCAGGTGGAGGAATAATTATTTTGCGCGTAATAAGGAGGCACTTCCTTGTGGCCGCCATGGACCCAATTGTCAGCCTCTCCACGTACAATACTCTTCCGATGGTAGTCGTTCCTTGACCATGTTGACCACGCCGCGCTGAGAGCACCAGGGCGGTGGACGACGACGAGGCCTAGGAAGGGGACGACGCGAAGTAGGGGAAGACACGTCAGTGGAAGCCCGCGTGGATAGGACTACGAGGGTTCACTGGTTCGGCTGTGGTGTGAGGCTGGTGTTGCTGCAGAATAATAGGGGGTGTGGGTGAGTAGTGGGATGCCCTGGCCAGCGGTGCGAGTAGTAGGGGGCGGTGAGGCCTGTGCGGCAGCACAGTTGGCCACGGGAGGCAGGAGCAGGTGGTCCCGCCGGCGCTGGATTTGGCGGCTGGAGCAAGAAGATAAGAGATTGAAGAAACACGACGGCCGCTGGATTGACATCTAACGGTTACGTCTGCTAGAATCGTTTGTTGACGTATATAATAACTAAAATAATCTTGCATACGAGTCAACTTAATAGGCCCACAAGTCAGACCATTCCCTCTTTTCTTCATCATTTATATATAGCTCATTGCAACTTCTTATGCAATTTATTGCAGTCTGTTTTTTGTTGGCCAGGTCCAGGATTAAAAATTTCAATGAAATTTTGCATATTTCTGTGGGTTCCAACAATTTTTAATATTGAAATGTCGAGCCAGATTTAAAGTACTTTGAAGATATATTTAAATTAGGTTAAAGCCCAGTGAAACAAAAATCTAAAAATGTGAAAAAAAAATCAGAAATTATAAAGTAATTGCCAATTTGTCATCTATTTTTATATTTACAACCCATTTGATATTACTTTCAAGATTTACAGGCGTCTTGAAAGAGTTGCAGCCCATCAAGGCGTAGAAAAATACGTAGGCCTGGATTGGGTATTCTTCAAAAAAAATAAACTGGGCTCATTTTCACAAAGAAAAAATAGCTGGGCTGGTCATATGGTGAACATAAAATATAAGCCTTGGCTAGACGGGCCACAACCCAGTTAAAAACCTGCTCTGTCTCAACAATAAAAAAATACTGCTCGAGCAGCAACGTCCCAGGTATCAACCGATCTTGTGTTGTTCTCTTTTCTCTTGACTATATACACTCACAATGTCGTGGGTCCCAGATGTCAGGAAACCACTAGGAGGAAGCATTTTCTTTTTCCATACGCTGACATGGTGGGCCCCTACTATCATCCTCTCCACGTACTTCTGCCGATTCATGTTGTTTGTTGACCATGTCGACAACGCGAGAGGGCGGCGCCGCGGTGAACGTACCAAAGCGCGCGGAGGACGTCGTCGTGGCCTCGGACGTCGGCGTTAACGATTTAGGAGACGGTGGGGCGGTGATGCGTGCATTGAGGCGCAGCCAGCCGTGGGAGACGGAAGCAGGTGGCCCCGCCGGTGCTGGTTTGGTTTTGGCGGCTGGAGGAAGAAAAGGACTGAATAAACACGACAGACTGTAAAAGCAGCAGGTGTACTTAACAACCTTAACTGAAACCAGCAGTGGCACTTAAAAACCATAGTTGAAAGCAGTATGAGTACTTATACAGGTTCAACCGTACAAAGCACGCCTCGAATAGTGCTACTTTGCCTACAGTTAACCAAGGGTGAGGCCGCCAAGCCCCAGGCCAAGGCCCAGGCACCACCCCGCACATCCACAACCTTCTGAAAGTGGCTTCATCTTGCAATGTGGTCAATAAACAGGATATTCGCTTTAGAGCCATGGAAAGGCAGGAACATAATCTTCTGTCCTATTCTCCAAGATGGACGGGCCTACATTTTTTGAGACCACCCATGAATAATTATATTTTCACCTCCAAGGGGAATGGAGTAGGTCGACATAAACATCATGTTGTGACCAAGCGCAAGTCTGACCCGACCACGGTCAGGCATTTGTGTAGGAACAATAGAACTGGGCAGTTTCTGTTTCAAGAAGATCACAGCTGTAAAACCGTGGATAAGCAATAGTTTATGAACAACATATATAACAAAAAACAGCTCGTACCATAAGTTTCTCGACACAGTTGGACCTGTTCAACGAGTGCAACAGTGGCACACATATCCCACGTGGCCTTCCACCATTGAAACGCCCCACGAGGACCTCAAGACGATCAATAAAGTGTAGGAACTTGTGGATGTCATCCCAGCCAACTTCAGTGCCATTAATAACAGCCGAGTTCTTAGAGAATAACAAACGAGCAGCCTACTTAACTCTGAAAAAACCTACACGTGCCACCAATTATAAGAAAATATTAGTTATAAGTAGCATCTTCGTGAGAGATTCATTGCTACTTCTAAAGTTAAATTGTGATTAGTTAGACAGAATAGGTGGATTAGGAAGTAATCGAGGCAACAAGCAAGAACCAGATACAAACCTAACATGGACGAACAATTGGAACGACGTCAGGGTGGAAGATCGCAGTGAAGATGAGACCAGGTTCTGCTATTTCCATCAACATTCATGCGCCAACTTTCAGTCTGTAACACTTGAGAAAGTTTATCCAAGTTCGGCCATAAAAAAATCTGCGATCTTCTTGGTTCATGAACCCAACTCGGAACTTATATCCATGGATTGTCGTCACTGTGACCATTAAATTGGTGTATTCAATTATGGCAAGGCCGAGCATCTTGAGTACATGTGTTCAAGCAGAGCAAATAATGCACTATAGAAAAATAATATGAGAACACAATGTATTCCCTATCCAAATCTAGAAATAATTTCCTCCGTCACGTCAGTGTTGACCATCATACTAGTACCTTTTATCCAAATATAGCAATCCAAATTTCCAAATTAGTCGACAGCATGTTCAAAAAACCCCACCCTCCCGAATAGAAAAGAGGATTCTAGGAACATACTGTGCACGTTTTAAAATCCCGTGTTAGGATGAGAAGGAACAAGTGTGGCGTCTTGCCGAGGGCGCAGAAACCTGTAGGGTCCTCATACTTTAGGCACAACAAATGAAACACACTAGATTCAGTAGGAAGAAAAACGCATCAATGGCGGCGGCTGGCATCCTAGGATTACCCGCGACGAAGGGACTTGGATTTATCGGGGATGGATGTAGAATTCGTACCTGGTTCTCCATGAGAAAACCCTATGCAATCACCAAGAGGGGTTTTTCTCTGAACAAGCAGGCGAGGGAGAAGGGGATTCATGCCCAGTGAAATATTGCCGCTTCATCCTTCCACCTTACTGCTAAAGGTGGAAAGGTGGGGGGTTTTGTGATTTGACGGCTCATTGGGCATTACTATGGCTCTACGACCGGGTTGTGTCTACCATGCAGTTGTGCACTCTAATTTGGTGCATATGGCACGTGGATCCCGTTGCTGGATGCCCCACATATCAGCAAAAGGAAGTAGAAAGACAGGAGTAACTAGTTACACATAAATATACTTTTGAAAGAGAGATACTCCCTCTGTAAAGAAATATAAAAATCTTTTATATCACAAATTTATACATAAGAAAAATCAAGGGGAATATATATAACATATATAATTACAAAAAACAAAGTTTTTTTAACACAATATAGACAAGTTGGTGATGATGGTGTGCCTGCCATCCTGCAATATAGGCCATCTGATTTATATCTGATGGATAGGAAGGAAACTATGGCAAATTTGCAAAAGGTACCCACACACCTCTCCACATTTGCAAATAAGGCCTTCCATCGTTCATCCTTTTCTCTCACAAGATAAAATACTCATACAAAAGCATCTTGATGTTACGTGCAACGCACGGGCATTATGGGGGTTCAGCTGAGAATATAATACTCAGACAGGCTCACAATTCTGGACTTTGGGCCGCAGGCCCACCCTGCATGTTTGGGGGGCCATGTGTTCTACCTCAGTGCTTTTCGTATTGCAAGCCACCGGTACGGTGCTGGTTTTAGATGTTGTCACAAGGCGAATACACAAAATTGAATAAAGCACGACATCTGTTGGAAGGAAATCAAACGACAGTTCCTAACCAGGAATGAGACTTGCAATTCTATCAATGATATACCATGTGATAAATAATACTGTCACACTACTTATACACACATGACACTTATTTCACCATGCCAGATTATTACATCAAAATCTCTCGGAGTATAGATCAGTTCGGCAGTTGCGTGCTGCTACTGAAGAATTTCAAAGTTGATTTGCACCAGCTTTCCTTGCTAAGAAAGTTCGATTTTGACATCATCCCCTATCGCAAGATATGATTTAGATTTGAACCTTGACCATCCTTTAGCATCCATCATGATGCGACCATCCTTTGGACTTACGGTATATTGAGCAGGTTCATTCACACCAAGGCTGTGCATGGTAAGAGAAACTTGTCCACGGTCGCCCAGATTGTTGAACGCATCCCTCGTTGCTCTAGGAATTCTTTGTTTGCAAACAAGAAGACATACACAAACAGTTAGATCAACACAGTGAATCATGTGAAACATCATGGAAAGAAAAAAACACGAAGCACTTGGGCGGCCAATGCTTACCAAGAAGGTGGACATGTCGGTTTTTGTAAGGACTTTGGTATATGAAGTGCGAACTGCAGCCCAGTCTATTGCCGGTGCAACCGCTTGTTCGGTTGCCGCTGCATGGGCCGGAGCAGATTCAAGTGCAAGTGTTGGTGCAGGTGCCGAAGCCGTTGCTGGTGCCCGTGCCGGTGCGACTCGTAGTGCCGCTGCTGCTGCCGGAGATGGAGCTCCTTGTAGAGCTGGTGCCGATGTCGGAGCAGGTGCCGGTGTCAATGCCCGATCCTCCGGTAGATCAGCCTGATTCGCTGACGTGGTCGGTGCCCAATCCTAAGCTGGATCATACTGAGCTGCTGCTGCTGTCAGTGCTACAACAACTGCCGGTGCTCGATCCGTTGCTGAAGGTGGTACCGATGTGCGAGACAACGGCGATCGTGTCTGGTCTGCTATGATCAACATTCTAACTTGACTAGGCTCTGTGACCGTGATCCCGTTTTTTTCTTCAATTCTTTTAAACACGAGAAGGATTAATTGTGGCGTTTTTTGCTAAACCAAACTTCAGTTCATCATAGGGATTCATCTTGTACTCACACAACAGACTAATTCAACTTTTTCTAGTAATCTAAGTGATGGACAGTGCCTTCGTTACTGACACGACATAAGAAGTGAAACATACAAAAATAGCCATCGTAGAGCAAACCAAACGGTTTATTCTGTGATTAATGTCACATGGCAAAACCTGCATCGTAAAATTGCAGGAAAAGAAAGAAAACATGACATCAAAAAGATTTAGATAGTAAATCAAAAAGATTTACTTGATGTGACACGAGTGAATCCTTACCAGGAAATCACTATGTTGAAGTACTAAACAGAAGATTGATCGTCCAACTACGGGTGGCATGCAGGGCCCCCGCCTACTCCCACAAGCAGGACAGTCCAAAGATCGTGAGAAATCTATGGACCGAACATCCATGGGACTGGAAATCCTGGTGGGTGTGATAAACTCTACAATGCATACAGATATTGGAGTGTAACCATAGTTGATAAACCGACCTCACAAAAAAGATGATCTGGATACTTCAATATATACAGACTGAATTGAGTGGACAGACATTAACATAGACTGTTCTCAGGACTCACCACACACACCAAAAGTGGCAGTACTAAACAATACATGGTTCACAAACACAAATCAAGTACTGAACAATAGTACTTACTACAGACAAGCAAAGTTGCACTAATTAAACTCTGCAGACTATTTCTTGCCACCGACCTACAGGATGAACCCCGCATAGCTGACTAGGCCATGGACTTTGTGAGAGATGTCTACCTGCACCATCACCATCCCGTCAACCTTGGAGAACCTAACAGAGTGGTCTTTCCACTCGTAAACATGATGATGAAGACAGGCCGCATCAGATTTGCCGGGAAGCTTTACAAGAACCACACCCTTCGTAATCGAAGGCACAACCAGGAAATTGATGTGGTCAAGTATAGCCTCGAGAACACGCCTGACAACAATGCTACATGAAAACACTAGTTCAGGACACGTGGCGACAAGGACACGTCAGCTGGATAGTTTAGCAGCAGAACTCATCCTCAGGTCTTCCAGTTCACACGGCATGACGTTGAGAACTTCATCTCCATCGCGGACCTGGTTTTCAAACAGAAACCATATTTTATTACTACCTCCGTTCAGAAATATAAGCTGATTTTCGATATTATACTCCATATATGACTACATATACGCACAGAAATGAGTGAACAAAGACACTAGAACATGTCTTCAAAGGCATGAGAGCAGAGGGATTACTTGCAATATCCATAACACATGTTACTGAGGCAAATATACCCTCTTCAAATGTAGAATTAATGTTCATAATGTACTAGTTGAAAGTAATCTATAAGAAATCAGTGTCAACCTCTCGCATGTTTTGGTCAAAAAAGGAATTTACAACCGTCATTTGGCACACAAAAATCACATGCAAGATCACCCAGAAAGTTGTACTACTAGTACTAGTACTGCGTGTTAGATGAAAAAACACGATCAAGATCGAGAAAAAGATTGTCAAGAAGAAATATTACCAGGACTTGCTTAATGAGGGATCCCGGAGAGGGGGGCTTGGACAGGGCGATGGCTTTGAGCTTGTCTGCGGTAGTCTTGGCGGGGTGCTTGTGCTTCTTCTTATCATGAGCCTCAACGGTTTTGGCCAGAGCCATAGACATCACGTCGGTCGGTGCTCCAGCGTCCATCCAAGAGAGGAAGCTGAGATAGAAGAGTGAAATGAGGAACAAGATGAGGAAGAAGCAAAGCGAGTGGGGGTTTTCTTCAAGAGAGGAAGCTGAGAGAGAAGAGTGAAATGAGGGTTACTTCATCCGTCCAACTTACTGCTGGAAAGGAGGGGCTTTTCTGATTTGACGGCTCATTGGGCATTACTGTGGCGCTTTGATTGGGGTAGTCTACTGTCACTCTACTACGGAGTAGTTTAGTGCATGGCTGGTGGATCCCGATGCTGGCTGTCCCACACATCAGCGAAAGTGAGTAATTTAGTGCATGGTTGGAGCAGGATCCGCATGGTAGAGTGTGTCCACTATTTTTCTAAAGAAAAAATGATTACAACAACCATTTCCACTCTTACGACGGAGGAGTGCAAAACACGACAGCCACTTGAACATACACAGTGCTCCTACTACTAGGCATGTGCAGTGGTTCATACGTCAGTACTACATAATCTTGTTGCTAGTGCAGTAAGATATGATGATAAGAAATGATGTTGTGCGCATATCAACTATATGAACACTAATTTAGTAATATAGTACCGCTTTTTCGACTGTCCGGTCGAGAATGAATGGTGAGATCAATGTTAACAGAACAAGGTCTACAGCACACGGAGAGTACGGTGCTATAGTACTCCACGAAACATGAACCATATGAAGCACGAATCAATTTTAAGCAGGGTGTATGAAGGGTGCACAGGATGGGAGCAAAAGTTCCCTTCTCGACCCACTTTTTGGTGTTTGGCAGAGTGCATGAAGGGTGCATGAGTCCACACTAGTAGGTTAACACAAATACATGAAGAGGGAACAACTATATTGAGATGAGAATGCAACCAAACACACCCACACGCTTTGTGCTACAGTGACTGATCTGCACCGTCTGAGTTTGATCCAACAGTCATGTTGCGTCGAGACATGGACATGCCCATGTAGAGGGCGCCTAAACACCACCGAAGTCCCTCTGCATCTCGAGGCGCACGACGTTGGTGATGCAGGGTGCAACCGCCTGTAGAGCCCGCTCCTGGTCGACAGGAGCCAGATCGTCAAAGACGGCATCCAATGGCATGAATGGATTTCGGTGATGGATCCCTGAAATGATTCGCCCAGCAACGGCAACGGCAGGTTGCAACCCCTCCTTGTCCAGCTCCGCCCCCACAATCGCGCGGAGACGTCTCAGCTCCTCGGAGATATAGGTGAAGAAGGAGACTAGGCCAGGAAGGCGCAACTCGTTGAAGTCGACGGGGTGGTCGAACGGGTTTAGCCCGACGGCCGACATGGTCACGTTGGCATGACGGTAGGCATCGCGCAGCCGCAACATGTGCGTGGCAACTTGGTCCACCAAGTGGCTGAGGCGATCCTGGACCTCGTCACGATCGGCCCGCTTGCGCTCCAGCCAGCTCCCCTGACAGCCTATCGTACCTCCCGCTTTCTGCAGCAACGCCGCCGACGCCTCAAGCATCTTTGTGGTGGACGCCTGCCGCTTTTGAAGCTCTGTGAACTCTCGCACATAACGGAGGAGCATGTCACTCCTCTCCTCCTTGAGCTCCCGGAGCTCCACGTCCTTGGCCCTGAGCTCCACATCCTTGGCCTGGAGCTCCTGTGTCAGGTGCCTCACCTCGGACTCCATGATCTGCTGCGCTGCCATGGCACCAGGTACAAGCAATGGGGAGAGGAAGCAAAGGGGCGAAATGGCTGAAAGGCAATGCAATCTACGGGAAGGCGTAGGGAGCCAGCCGAGGAGCGGGGAATCTTTTGGTTTTCACCATGGGAAAACACCAGTCGACGACTTCTCACATCAGGGAGCAGTGGGCTTTATAGGCGGAGTCATCTCATGAATAATTGCTGCCGCGCCTGCTGCCGCCAATCAAAAAATTAAAAATCCTGCCGCGCCTGCTCCCGTTAATCAAAAAACTAAAAATCCTGCCGCACCCAAACACCAGAGCAATGCCGCGGTGGATATTTAAATTTACATGCCATCAAGGAGATAAAAAAGGGGTGAAAAAACAAATGTGGCGGCGGCCTAGCTAATCGGTCGAACTAGCCCAATTAGCTAGCTACCGTGCTTCACTGATGTACTCGGCGGGAACGATGGCCATTCATGATTTGACGACTCATTTACTTGCTTCGGCGCTACGATCGAGGAGGATCCAGAAAACGCGCGGTAGGGCGTCCCACATCTCGGCAAGAAAGAATATATGCGTGCACTAACCGGGAGGACCCCAAAACCGCGCGGTAGGGTGTGCCATGTCTCGACACGGAGGAAAAATGTGCGTGTAAGAATATACTGTATCAGATGTAGTACCTATGGTTTGACCTCAGGACCCAGCCAGTGGGTCGAAAACACCCCACTAGCCACACAGCTTCATCATGCTAACATGGCACGTTGGATAGGTGTGGTTAGCTCCGTCTCGACCAGCCACAACATCTCTTGTTCTAGACGATTCTTCTATTTTCCAAGCTTTTTTTAGTTATAACAACACCACGGCAAGCTAGTGCTGCTCTTCGTGTGTGCCCGTGCAAAGGTTAGACAATGGAGAGGAGAGAGAGATTGCAGCCTGGGACCCACCAGTAAGTGAGTCAACGGTCATGCACGTGTTGACGAGGCACTCCCTCTACTCTACTCAATGTAATATTGTATAAAATCAAGTTATGGGACAAAGCCAACAACCGTTGTTGTTTCAGGCTATCGACTTAAGCTTTGTAGTCCAGATTGCCAGTTTGAATCTCATCTTTTAGATTTGTTATTTTTAGATCCAAATTTGATTAATGACAAGTGGGACCCCCATGTGTTATTCCGATATTTCAGTGTAGGATGTTTTTTTTGAACAAACACTTTGCGCAGTTAGACAAGTAACGACACGAGTTACATGTATTTTGCAACTTTACGAACAAAAATGATAGCGACATAGAATACCACATCCACCCCGTAGCTTAGATGCTATGGTGATACGAGTTTTTACATCGTTGGAAGTGAGATCCAATGGCTTGGGAGTAGTCTTTGTAATTATGCGCAATTTCCAAACTGTCCAAATGTTTTTTTGCAAATAAAACATTTAGGCCTCGTGTGTGCTGCTACATCTTGGATCCAACGGCTCCCCGTTGCTCATATTAGGTGCTCCCGTAGCTTAATTACCCGCTATGGTGATACGAGCATCTAGGTCATATGACCAGTGATCAGATGGCACATGCGTAGTACTTATACTTTCTGCGCAATTCCTAAACTCTCTCAGCTGTATATTGCAAAAACATTCAAACCTCCTACTGTGGGCCGTTAGATCTCCATGAACTCGTATCACCATAAAATTTACGGTGCGGGAGCACCTCATATTCTCCCGTGCGAGAAAACATAAGGTGTTCTTGCAGCTTGGATGCTACGATGATACGAGCTTCGAGGTCGTTTGGTACGAGATCCAATGACATCCGAGCAGCCTTTGTGCTTGTAAGCAGTGGCTGAACTCTTTGGCGGCTTTTCTGCAAAAACCATTCGAACCACCGAGGAGTTGTTGGGTCACAAATCCGACGACTTCGAAGAGCTTGTATCACCGAAGCATCTAAGGTGTGGTAGCACATGATATTCTTACATACAAGAGAATATGATGTCCTCCTTCATCTTAGATGCTACGGTGATACGAGCTTCCAGGTTGTTGGATATGGGATCCAAGGGCATCTGAGTAGTTTTTGTACAAATTGTGTGCAATTCTCAAACTCATCAAGGTTTCCTATAAAAATATTAAGACATCATGTGAGCTGCTATATCTCAGATCTACAGGCTCCAAGCAACTCGTATCGGCATATAGCATCTAAGGTACGGGGGCACAGGATATTCTCCCAGGGAGGAGGGGTGGGGGTGCACAACCAATCGGTGTTTGGGAGGGTGGGAACAAATATAATCAAAACAACCCTAAACAGAGCTTCACAGTTTTATCTACGGTCGAGGGGTTAACCCTCGACTATCTACATAGCTCCGCCCAAACACAACATTTGCATGTACTGTAGTACTAGATTTAATATTCATCTTTCAGTTTCCTGTTCATTTTAAATATTGAATTGAGGACCATGCATGTCTTACATTTTACTCCCTTCGTTCCTAAATATTAGTCTTTTTAGAGATTTCAAATGGAATGGCACATACAGATGTATATAGACATATTTTAGAGTGTAGATTCACTCATTTTGCTCCGTATGTAGTCACTTGTTGAAATCTCTAAAAGACTAATATTTAGGAACAGAAGGAGTATTTTTGAATTCATGTCATACATGCATGGTTTGGAAAAATTGATGTACTATACTTATTGGATTGTTGTTGTGTTTGTGTGTGTGTGTGTGTGTGTGTGTGTGTGTGTGTGCGTGTGTGTGTGTGTGTGGTCATATGCTTGATACATACAAAGTTTTCTCACCACCATATTGTTAACCTTTTGAATTGGAATTTGCAATGAAAAACTTACTAGGGATACCATGAAATGTGAAATCCACGTTGAGATCACTATATAACAAACTCACTCTAATTCAAGAACTCGCCATAAATTAATTACCATGTTGAGATTAGTATTTGCAAGGAAAATACGGGCATTGTAATACACATAGATTCGTTCGGCAATTTAAAAGATTCCTTTCATGAATGGTAGGACCCAATGGCTTACCAGCCAGACCTTGGCTCGTGTTCACTACAAAAAAATACACTTCCGTGATGATACGTGTTTGTCACAGTAGGTCGCGTTTTTTGTCATGCATGTACATGTGCTGTTGTAGAAGTGTTCCATGACATTACCAAAATTATCATCACGGAAGTGTCCACTTCCATGATGATAAATCACGCGTCAGAGAAGTGTTTCCGTCAAGGGTGATCGACACGTGGCATCCATCGTAAGGAACACCGTTAAGCTATCGGGTCGGGTTTTCAATCCGATAACCCGTTAACAGCCCCGACCAATGGGGATTTTCCACATGTAAAATCATCATTGGCTGGAGGAAACACGTGTCGGCTCATCGTTGGGACAGATGTCATCCACTCATTGGACGGAAGGCGCCTATGATACATCGACCCGTGACATGGCCCAACAGAGGCCCATTCCTGTGAAAAGGCTGGCCCAGTAAAAATTAGCAGGCCAGCCCATACAAGGACTACTTGTGCCAGGTCCATTTAAGCCCACAACCCATACGAGATGTGCCAATTCGGCCCGTCAACGGCCCGTTAAAGATTTGACACCATTGCAGCCCATCGTTAGTTCGAGCCCGTTAACAACCCGTGATACATCTCCAATGTATCTATAATTTTTTATTGTTCCATGCTATTATATTACCCCTTTTGGATGTTTATGGGCTTTATTCTACACATTTATATCATTTTTGGGACTAACCTACTAACCGGATGCCCAGCCCATATTGCTATTTTTTTGCCTATTTCACTATTTCGAAGAAAGGGAATATCAAAGGGAGTCCAAACGGAATGAAACCTTCGGGAGCGTTATTTTTGGAACAAATCTGATCTAGAGAGCCTAGAATGCAAGTCAAGAAAGCTTCAAGGGCCCCACGAGATAGGAGGGCCCCCCTGTAGGGCGCGCCCCCTGTCTCGTGGGCCCCTCGGGCGTCCACCGGCGTACTTCTTCCTCCTATATATGTCCACAGACCCCAAAAACATCCAGGAGCACCACGAAACACAATGTCCACCGCCGTAACCTTCTGTATCCGCGAGATCCCATCTTGGAGCCTTCGCCGGCACTCTGCCGGAGGGGGAATCGATCATGGAGGGCTTCTACATCAACACCATAGCCTCTCCGATGAGTTGTGAGTAGTTTACCACAGACCTACGGGTCCATAGTTATTAGCTAGATGGATTCTTCTCTCTTTTTGGATCTCAATACAATGTTCTCCCCCTCTCTTGTGGAGATCTATTCGATGTAATCTCTTTTTGCGGTGTGTTTGTCGAGATCCGATGAATTGTGGGTTTATGATCAAGTTTATCTATGAATAATATTGGAATCTTCTCTGAATTCTTTTATGTATGATTGAGTTATCTTTACTAGTCTCTTCGAATTATCAGTTTGGTTTGGCCTACTAGATTGATCTTTCTTGCCATGGGAGAAGTGTTTAGCTTTGGGTTCAATCTTGCGGTGATCTTACCCAGTGACAGAAATGGTTGCAAGACATGTATTGTATTGTTGCCATCGAGGATAACAAGATGGGGTTTATATCATATTGCATGAGGAAAGGCGCATTGAGGACAAACTTCTTGCGTGCGAAGGACGCACTCGCGCACAATTCACCACTGCGCGGCGTCATGCACAGAAGGACGCACTCGCGCACACCCAGCACACAACACACACCAGCACACGTGTACACCAGCGCCGGTTGAGATGGACGGCTAGGCAGCCAACAAGCGGAGGCGGCTCGAGCCAAAACCGCATCCGGCGAGCCTGAACTTCATTAACAGCCTCCCCGGCGACATGCTGCTCGTCATCATCGGCCTCCTCCCCACCAAATCTGGCGTGCGGACCGCCCTGCTCTCCTGGCGGTGGAGCCCCCTCTAGCCCTGCGCCCCCCTCAACCTCACCGTCGACAGCTGCCTCTGCGACGGGGATTCCAAATGCATGGCCGCAGTCTCCAAGATACTTTCATCACACCCTGGGCCAGCCAGACGCCTTGACATCCGCATGTTCAGTACCAACTGCAAGGTCCAACCCAAGTTCGACGAGTGGTTCTTATCCCCCGCCCTAGATCAGTTCAAGGAGCTCAGCTTTGAAGCTGGACGATGTCGCTCTCTCCCGCCGTTCGTGCTCCGCCTCACGCCAACGCTGCGCCGCGCCAGCTTCAGCTCCTGCAATCTTCCCCAGATTAATGCCGCGCCCGCCCTTCTTCTCCCTCAACTCAAGAAGCTCGACCTCTTTGACGTTGTCATCTCGAAGAAGGCTATGGAGCACCTGCTCCGCAGCTGTACTGCGCTCAAGTACCTTCGTCTTGGGCAGATCCATGGGTTCATTAGCCTCCACATCGCCTCGACGAATCTCCAATGGATTTATGTGTCTTGCTGGCCCCTCAACAAGACATCAATTGGGAAGAGATCATTCCAGCCATTCCACGTTATGGTCATTGAGAATGCGCCTTTCCTTGAGAGATTGCTTGTATCGGATCTAGAAGGTCCAACAAAAATCAGGGTCATTGACGCGCCAAAGTTGACAGTGTTGGTGTACCCGTCTGCCAAATTCTCCGAACTCTTTATTGGATCCGTAATCGTTCAGGTACAACACTCATCTTCTTCTCCGTCTTCTTGAAATTCACATTTTTAAATTTCTTCTTGATGTATTTACGACCGTCTTCCAGAAAATGATTCCCACAAGCTTGACCCAGTCCATGCGCACAGTGAAGATCTTAGCACTAAAATCTATCGGCCCCAATCTGGATCAAGTTGTTGGATTCCTTACATGCTTTCCGTGCACGGAGAAGCTACTCATCGAGGTGAAACTTCTTTCCTATAAGTAAACGTTAATCACAACGTAGCTCAATTTTTTTCGTAATTTTCCCAAATTACGATGAGAAGTGTAGTGTTCAAAACTGCATCTACGCACTGCACCGAAAGAAATGTTTTTAGTAATTTTTTCTCACGTGATCACCTGCATCATTTTTATGCTGTACTACTACTATAGTAGCCTAGGCTAGTCATAGTGGAAAGTAACTTAGACTACTCCAGTAACTCTATGGTTACCCTAAGAGCAAGTACTACCTCCATCCTGGTTTACTCTTCCAATTTTGTAGTATCATAACTTGACCATAGATTGAACTGACAAAATGTTAATGCATGTCACTAAGAACTATATCGTTGGATTCATATTTGAACATAATTTCAAATGGTGTAATTTTTAGTGACATGCATTGGCATTTTCTTAGGTAAATCTATGGTCAAAATTTTATACTAAATACGAGGTAGTATTCCCTCTGTCCCAAAATTCTTGTCTTACATTTGTTTAGATACGGATGTATCTAACACTAAAATGTAACTAGATACATCCGTATTTAGACAAATTTAAGACAAGAATTTTGGGATGGAGGGAGTACAAAAGTGGGCTATGTAGGCCAAAACATGTGCCAAATTCACTTGTGATGCATTTGGCATCGATGCCCCTCCATTGCTCACCTGGTGCCCCAATCTAGATCACCTACTTTGCTCCGGTGCCAAATTAACTCACGCAATAAAAAACACTGCGTGGAAGAGAGTGAGGACAGAGGCAATAAAAAACACTTGTTTGGGAGAGTGAGAGGCTGGTGTAGTTGGTTTGATTGATTTGTTTATACATGTGGGTCTGTGTGCACACCGGTGCCAACTCTCTCACATCACGAGAGTGGTGCCAAAATCTTTTGATTTGACATCGATGCGTATTATGTGGCATACTTTTGCGAAATATGGCATCGGCCACATAGTGGAAGGCAACAAATGCCCAAGCTCTTCACGTGCTCCTAGTTAAATGAGAGGAAACAGAAAGAGACAGACAGAGAGAGAGAGAGAGAGTGAAAAAATATCACTAGCCAGCCAACCCTATCGTATGAGCGAATGATATTGGTACCTCTTGATGACACGGCAATCTTATGCAGCCAGCTGCTCTAATATGTTCTCTTCTTTTGCAGATAAAAAAAGACCCGAAAGTGAAAAATGTGCTGCACTATAACAATCTCATCGAATGCCTTGATCTCCATCTTACAGAAATTGATTTGATCGACTATCGAGGCAGCACATCTGAGATTAAATTGGCCAGGTTATTTGTTCTGGAGGCAAGTGTGCTCAAGGTAATGAGGTTTGGCATTCTCTGGCGCAACAATGAATGGCGTGCTGATCACCGCAAGCGTCTAAGCCTAAATGACAAAGTCCCCGCAGAAGCTGAATTTGTTTTTGAAACATCAAGTGGCCAGAGACTCGAAAACTTATTTGCCCATTAGTAACTTGTCAAGGCGGTGGATTTTAGTTTGTATGATAATGCTGCATCCACCTAAAGTAACGAAAGTTCTTACATAAACTTCCTAGTAATTCCCTCTTCCTAGGTGCAGCATTACTCCTAACATTTGTAATATCAGTTTGAAACTTGTAATATTGCCGTGTCCTATTCCTGCGTTTTCAAAATCCTTCAAATCAAACAGGTCCTGAGTTGGTGATGATGTTGTGCCTCCCATCTTTCACCAATAGCCGTCGGATCTAGATCTGACGCATACAAACCAAGCTTCTCCATTTTTGCAAAAATATACCCGTACTTGTTACCTATTTACAAACAACTCCTTGTCTCTCACAATCAGCCTTATCTCCTCCCCACCACATCTAGAAGGCGGTGGAAAAATCTGGCGTGATGGCCGCTGCCGGAGCCGTCCACCCCCAATCTTGGTGTTCCGTGCAATGCACGGGCATCTATGCATGGGAAATTATGTCGAACAAGGCTAGTTGTAAGCAGGCTAGCTCTACAGCCATGATGATAGTGACTGCAGACGGTGAGGCTGACTATGGTATGCCGAACACGGCACCTATACTCAGGTGTCATCTCCGGCGCAGGGTCTTGTCACTTCACTGTGAGGAGCAGCACGTAATAATTTGACCAACGGGTAGTACAGTGCTAGTACTAGTAGCACCACCGTCTGGATTTAGGAGTACTACCACGTCCATCTGGATTTTAGTATTTGACTAGCAATATCTAGTAGTAATGCATGTCACAAAAAATGTACTACTCCCTCTGTAAATAAATACATGGTGTTTTATTCCTATCGGCGAGAGAACTTAATGTTTTTTTGCTAACTACTAATAGGATTACGTGCAATGAACTAAACACTGCATGTCATGTTTGGTAGTCTCAAGTCATTGAAAGCATGCACGGCCCACATCTCTCATTGGTTGATATGTCACGAAATAAGAAACAAGGAGGGAGTTAATGCACCGTGCCTAAGGTTAGCCATAGTGGGGGTAACATAAGTAGTATCATGCACTTGGGACTCGCAAACATGCTTATGTGGCAGGCAATTAAAGAAGAGAGAGATGGTTATAGTAACATAGGTTGATATCGTAACATAATAAATGTGATGCTACTATGTGTCATGCATGGCAATAAATGAGACCACTTATGATACTAATCTATGACACTATGCACTATAAAGATAGTAACATAGACTAGTAACATACGAATGTTACTAGTCTAAGTTACTCTCCACTATGTCCAGGCTAAGTGTTTTGGGATTATTTGGTTTTCGTAATGTGACTTACACAACATTTTTGTTTACATGCATTAACATTTTATTAGTTAAATCAAAGGTCAAAACTTGGCGCAAAATGCAAAGGGGACCAATAAACCAATAAACATCAAACTTCTCTCGTTTGGCCCCAACTAGAGGTCCGATGAGATGACTATCTGCACCGGCACGGAGGGGGATGCAGCTTCATTGACTTACGACAACTGCCTTTGGGTGAATGACACATGGGCCCAGGGGGTGGCTGGCCCACCTATCATACAGCCAAAGGCAGGTGCAGTAGAGGGCCGATGAGTAGTACGAAAACCTACGCACCTACGCACTCTATACAAGAGCAAGAGTGATCACTCGAATCGCAAGATCAGTTAACCCATGGAGGCGATGAGCGCGAGCATCAGCCGGCTGGGCCAGATGGTCCATGACGCTAGCCTGCGCCCGGCAACGAGGAACGTCTCCAGGTAGTATTGCTTGAGGCCGCCAGGCGAGGGGCCACTTGGACGACAACTTCGTCTCCTTGTTCGATGAGGTCCTCGTCGGTTTCCTCGACAAGTTCACCGTTGTCAAGAAGCTCGCGGACGACTTTGATGTAAGCCTCCAGCCGACGCGCCCAGGCTCTGCGATGCCCGCCACCCTCAACGCCCACTATGGTGACAACCTCTTCGACGCACTGGTGGCCCTGCGACTGCCCGCCATCGCGCCGGAGAATGTCCACCTCGAGGTCGTGCTCGCCACGCAGCGCCTGGCGCAGCAAGACACCATCGACATAATCACCCACGTCTATGCGGAAATCGTCCACAAGGACTAGTACATGAAAGAGGAGGACGATAGGACAATGGCCTTCTTGGACCGCAGGGCAACCTTGGACGACACTGTTCAGAAGCACGTTGAGCTCGCCGCCAATGCAGCAGCACCTACACGTCGGTTGGTGACCCGGCGCACTAGGGCATGAGGATGTCGTTGATGGATCCGTATGTATTTTTATCTTTCCGTTAAATCCATGTAGTAGTATATGATACTACAGTAATTATCTTACCTTTCGCATCAGCTTCATAATTTTTGCACGTACTCCATGCATGAACTGCGCCAGAACCAAACTTCTCATTACTCTAGGCAAAATCGTTATTTTCTATCTATCGATCGTGCCATGGAGCAGAACCAAATTTTACATGTTACGAGTTCAAAAGGAAAAGCCTGCCGTGTTCGCGTCGCACCCCCACACGGTTGGTCCGGCACGCCGCTCAAGTGGGAATGCGTGCGGTGTTGCATTTTCACTTACAAGTGGGACCGAAGTTGAGCAAACTGACTATCGGCAAACCCCCACCCTGCCCACCGTGCGATGGCTGAGAAAACAGGAGGGAGAAGAGATGGTTGTAGCACGGACTCTAAGAAAATTGGTGTTGGATGGGACTCGTGTTGGTGGCGTGTGTCGTACTGCTAGACGTGAATGCTAGTTATGGCCCATGCCAGCCCACTATATCGAGCCTATATCGAGGCACGTAGAACAAATTTCCTGCAGTTTGTGCTCAGCCCTCCTCTATCTCTCTTCTCAGCCAGCCAGCGGACGCACGGAGCCCATCGTCTGTTTGCTCACATGTGGTCCCACATGTCAGTGAAAACGCAAGCAGACCCACTGAACCTGCACATCTTTCACCTCGACGTGCTGGTGATGAAAAACAAATCCAAGAAATATCTTCGGTGGCCGCTTTTGGAGTTACTCAAGAGTAGTAAAATTCTATTTACAGTTTAACCCAAGATGCACATCCCGTGGCTTCAACTACCACTCTATTTTCTTTCATGACACGACCTGGATGCTGGATGTCCCACGTGGAGGAAGAACCCGACCAAATCTTCGGTTGTGCTCTCGGATTAGACTAGTTGTGCTAACTTAAAAAATTTATTGTGTACTCCCTCCGTTCCAAAATACTTGACTTCCATTTGTCCAAAAATGGATGTACCTATATACTAAAACATGTCTAGATACATATATATTTTGGCAAATAGAAGGCATGTATTGTGCAACGGAGGGAGTAGAATGGATGCATGTTTTTGTATTGGGAAGAAGAGTACATCCATATATTGATAGAGCGCAATTTAGTAGATGTTCTATCACTTTTAGCTAGCACAGAGGCTATAGATGAGATTAGTGCACTTGTTGATACTCCTACTTGGTATGCGTGTTGCTGCTTAGACACAGAGAAAAACGGACCGGAGGGAGTACTAGAATAGAGGCTAGACATGAGACTAGATGCGAGGAAGCAACGTCTACTTCTTTACACTCGAAGAAGAAAGAAGCACGCAAGATCGAGCCTCCACAGATCAACAATGAATGCATCGAGAAGGCACTAATCCAACTTATAGGAGTAGTAAAATGTATTCTTGTGGTTCTTGTTTTCTTTGGTCTTGCTTTTCTAGTCAAAATTATCGTTGGAGTTCGTGCAAAATGGAGATCCGTTTGGGGCCGTGCGTTGCAGTTGGCCTTACAAGTGGGACCGCAGTTAAGGAAACCGACTATCGGCAAACCCCCACCTCACTCGTTGCGTGATGGCTGAGTTAGAGAAACGATGAGGTTGAAGAGATTGCTCTAGCACGGACTCCAGGAAATATGGTGTGTGCCGTACTCCTGGACGTGAATGCTTGTTCTGCCCCCATGCCACCCTACTACTCCTACTACTTACTATATAGTACTACTAGTATCGAGGATTCGAGGTGCTGGTTACGTAGTACAATATGGCTATAGTAAAAACACCCGCACAACGCGTGAAGCATGTGAAGCTAGTACAAATAGTGTACTACTATTGTTGATTGGCCTCATCCGATAACCTATTGCAATGCACATACAATTATGTATTCCGAAAATATTTTCTTGCCTCGTCGCACCACTCATTCACAGAAGCGACTCGAAAGCCATTCATAAATTTAGTAAGTTTATCACAGGCATATCATTTTATTACATACAACAGGTCATCAACCAACATCGACAACGAGGATATATTATAAATACTAAAGTTTTCACCACACAACAAATAACAAGCAATGAAATGAACTTCAACTCAACCATTCCTCGGCGTTGGAAACACTTGCTTTGAACCACAAGTGATTCTCTGGGACGGGCCATCCATTGTCGATCTAGAGACCAACGCAGGACTGATCATCCAGGCTGGAGCGGCCTACTATATCAGTACCAGGGTAGGGAACCACCCAAATTTCCGAGGTATAGACACAATTGCTTCTCATAAATGGTAGTAACGTTGTGTCAATAGCAGTTGGATCGCCTTCCACCATCATTGGATAGTTTTGTCCAAGGAAGAGCGAGTTTTCTCCAAGACTATCAATTCTGTACCAGGGAGAAGGAGTTGGTGCTAGCACACTAGTATCCATCCCGAATACCATGAAATAGGTGTTGGAATAGGTCCGGAGAGTGCGACCATGGGAGACTACACCTGCTTCCTTAGCAGTAACATCATCAGTGGGATGTATACACACGAGAAGAGGTGATCCATCAGAATTAGTTGCCAGGAGCCAAATAGTATATGGGCACTGCTCGTCCTCATGCTCGTGATCATCACCATTGTCATCTCCCCCTTGGTTATAAAAATCTTCAAGTATAGGTGGTGGAATGTTCGCAGGACCTTGGAAACACAAGAAGAAGGTTAATTAGTAAAGGGAAACTTGCTAACCCGCGGGCATGTGGATGAAACAATTATAATTACGGTGGAAGACAAACATACTAAAACAACGATTCCATGCAAAAATAGTGCCACGAGTGGTGGCAGCAAACACAACGCCCTCGTATTCAATTGCATCACAGTACTCATCCGTGTACATAAACTGATTTTTGAGCAATATCCATCGAGTCAAACCAGCAAGGACGGAAACAAGCTTGTCGAAGATAGCAACAACTTCATAGTTGTTGTAATTCCAAGAGCGGTTGGGAACTCGAGAAATTGCTATCTTCCGTAGAAGACAGTCACCATGATTGTATTTGAACGTGTGTACAATACCGGTGTGCTCAACCTCTGGGCAGTCTGCTGAGATTTTTGAAAGTGGAACCTGGTCACGAGTGTACACATTCACAAGTTCCCACTCGCAGTTAGACCCAATGTAAACAACCCAATCTCCATTTGCGCCTGCCCAAGCCTTGCCCTCAAGCGATGGCATCTTAACATCCTATGTATCATTATCAAGCGGCATCAACTTGCACAGGGCGAGGCCTCCGTCGTGACGGCGCCAGTCATCAGGGTCACGGCGAAGAAGATAGGGGGGATCAAACCGCTCCTTGACTCTTGGGTTCCTTGTAATGATGTTATTAGTTGAGTCAAGAATGGTTAAGCGAGAGAAGAGAGAGAGATTGAGCGAGCGTGGCCCGCCATGAGGTCGAAAGAGTGGGGGCGGCTTGGATGGACTGACCTAGACGGACAATCTGCATGAGAGAGTATAGTGTGTGTCAATCGAGGCCTGAACAGGGAGATATATCATTTGTGTGTGAAAGAAAACGAGGTTAATCAAGACTCAGATAAAGAGAGCGAGATTGAGAGAGTGTGGCCCGCCGTGTGGAAGAAAGAGTGAGGCAGTCTCGAGGGAGTGACCTAGATAGACAACGTGCGTGCGTGCGCACAAGAGTTTGGGGGATAGATAGGCAATGCATGTATCTAGCATGAGAGGGTGAGAGAGAGAGAGAGAGAGAGAGAGTGAGAGTGAGAGAGAGATCGGCATGGGGTGCAATGACGGGTGTGTGAGGTAAATACATTTGGTAACAGAGTGGGAAAAGGGGGTTGTGTAATTGAGAGAGTTAGAGATCGAAACATGGAGAGAAAGAATGAACGTGTGTCGGAAACCGATAGCTTCCTAAGGTGGTTAGGAGAAGAAGATTGACCTATCCAGGAAGTATGTAGCGTGTGTGCCGAGGGGGGAGGGTGGGGCTAAAAACAACATTTGAATGTAGATAGTACGAGACTTAATATTGATGTTTCAATTCGATATACATTGTAAGATGTGAACTGAGGACCATGCATATGGGTAATTATTTCAAATTCGTGCCATACTAGGTTTCGAAAAATTTACATTGACTCAATTTGTTGTGCTATTTTGTAGGTCATATGTTTGAATCCATCCAAAAGTTTTCTCACTACCATGGTGTTCATCATATACATATGAATTTGTATTAAAAAAGTAGTGTGGATACAGTGAAATGCGAAATCCACGTTAGAATTGGAGATCGCTATGTGACACACACTCCAATTCAAATAACTAATTATGTAACACACACTCTAATCCACATTAGCGTGGATATCATTTCGATTTTTTTCAAATAACTCCTCATTAATTAATTTATAGTATCTCGTTTCGAATGACCAATTATTTGCAAGGAAAACACGGGCATGGTAATACATACAGATTCGTTTGCAAATGAAAGAAGATTCGTTTGCATTCTCAAATGTAGGCGCACCAGGCAGACCAGGGTCGTTTCGTGGTGGTCGTGTGTGTCAGACAGACGCTTAGCACCTAGCCACCCACCTCCCTCCCTCCCTCCCCCTCCCCCCAAAAAGAAGGACGACGACAAAATAACTTCGCGCTTCCACGTTTCGGATTGAAATATCTGGCGGCCCGGATTCTAGCCCTGCAAAATCTCCCTTCTCCACCGTCCCCTTCCACGCCAAAATTGCTCAAATCCCTAATTCGCCGCCAACCCTAGAAAAGTTCGAATCGCCCCTCACCTCGTCTCTTTCCCCACCTCTGTGTCGGACGACGACGACGAAGACGACGGTCGCGCTTCACCACCCCAGCGGAGCTACCTCATCTACGCCCTTGTCCACCACACCAGGTGGTCCACCGACGACGTCGGCCGCAGCAACTGACATGCCTCACAAACACCGACTTCCACCGCATGAGGTGCGCTTCACCGACGTCATCTCCCACCTCACCGGGGCTACTTCAGCGAGCACATCGTCGCACCTCCGCCCCCCCGAGGCTGTTGGGGCTTCACCAATGGTCTCGTCCACCACATCGTAGCGCTCTGCTGCCACTCAAGATTTGCATGCTTGCATGGCCAGCCAACGCCAGCGCATCACCCTCAACGGCTCTGAAGTGACCCACACTCTAGCTAGGTGAGCATGCCCAAACGCCGGCCCAAACTAGGTATCCACACGTCACTCCCTTGTGCATTGTTCCGATGATGTTTGGATATCCTTTCACTGCTCTCTTAGCTTACACGCCTATGGAACTCTGACTTTAACTCTTATTTCTTCTGGAGATATCATCTGAAATAAGCAAAACCATTTTTTAGCGAAGCATGACGGCGCTACGGGATCTGGTACACATCCTGCACACCTGTATAACCTTGTAAGTATCTGTCCTCCGGTACAACAGGAAGGTCGATTCCTCTTATTTGATCAACCATTCATCGTGTCAAAAATGCAGAGGGGGATGCAAGGAGCACAAGGCCTGCACATCCAAGCAAGTGGTAACATGTACTTGTACATGGAACATCCCAAGCGCAAGCAGAGCTGCAGTGAGCCTGTACAACAAGCTAGCGTAAGTCCCTGCATTTCATTTAATTCATACTGGCATGCATGTATGATTTGTGTGCAGTGGCGGATCGACAAATTCTAGTTACCAGGGGCGAAAATTTAACTTAAAAAATATGAAGGCACTTGCACTACAGAAATCAACATAACTTGAAAATGTGAATCTACATGCACTTTGAAACCCAACTTATGATCCAAAGTAGTTCAGATTATAAACACTAAATGATGCAAGCACCAAAAAACACAAAATTCAACATGGTGTACAAGGATTTCAAACATAGTCTATACTTGTTTGAATTATTCATTCTCTGGCTGAAAATATCGACGTGTAATTGCACATATAACCAGTGCGCAAACTGCATATCAATATATCTATCCTGCACAAGTATGCCAATAGTTTCAAACAACATATTAGAAAAGTATTTATGCTACGTTGTCATGATATGGGGACTTTCTGGTAGATGGCCTCGATGTTTCCTCAAGCCATGAAAATGCACTATAATTTGCTTGTCATCAATGCCTGCAAATCTCTATGTCTCTCTCAACATAGCAGATCATCATTAGACACTAAATCCTTCAATGAGAGCTTGCCAAATGCTTGCATTAGATCCCTCATTAGACACTATATGTTCATCACCAGGAGCATGTAAAATGTTTGCATCAAATCCTTCATTAGCAGTCTGTTCATTAGACACTTCAGGCTCAAGAACAACATGATCTTGTATGTTTGCACCGGAACTTGATTAGATACATCAGATTCAGTCAGTTCAGTATTGATTGGGGGAGTTACAAAATAAGTAGAAATTGATTTTATTTACTCATAGATTCCCTACATACAAGCAGTTTTACAACACCGTCATGTTTAACTATTGGCTAGAAATTGAACAGTCATGATCCGACAACCCCGAAGTGACAATAGTCGGGACCACTCCCAGTGATGACTGTAGTTTGAGGAGTTCATGTATTCACCATGTGTTAATGATTTGTTCCAGTTCGCTATTAAAAGAAGGCCTTAATATCCCTTAGTTTTCAATAGGACCCCGCTGCCACGGGAGGGTAGGACAAAAGATGTCATGCAAGTTCTTTCCATAAGCACGTATGACTATTTACGGAATACATGCCTACATTATATTTATGAACTGGAGCTAGTGCTGTATCGCCCTAGGTTATAACTGTCTCATGACGTATATCATCCAATGAATCACTGATCCAATGCCTACGAATTTATCATATATTGCACTTGCTAAGTTACTATTGTTTCTACTGCTATCGTGACTGCTACAATATCACTGCTATCACTGTTACTGTTACCGTTACTATTGTTGCTATCATCAAAACTATCATACTACTATGCTACTAATCACTTTGCTGCAGATAATTAATCTCCAGGTGTGGTTGAATTGACAACTCAGGTGCTAATACGTTCAAATATTCTTTGGCTCCCCTTGTGTTGAATCTATAAATTTGGGTTGAATACTCTACCCTCGAAAACTGTTGTGATCCCCTACACTTGTGGGTTATCAAGACCTTTTTCTGGCGCCATTGTCGGGAGCATAGCTGTATTTGTTAAGTCACTTGGGATTATTATCATATTATCACTATGAAGAATCTGAAGGATGCTAAGACTAAGATTTTTCCCTCAAAGACGAGGGGAGGTAAGGAGCTGCCATCCAGTTCTGCTTTAGATTCACCTTCTGTCATAAGTAAACTTGCAACACCACAACATGCTACGAATTCTGATATGTTGCAAGTTATTGATGATGCTACTTCTGCTATGAATGCTACTCATGATGATGCTAGTACCTTGCTTGACGATGATGTGCCACTAGGTGATTTTCTTGATGAACAAATTGCTAGAGTAAGACAACATGATATTGTTGAATCTGATGATGAACTTGAAACTGAAAATACTAAAACACCTACTAGAACTAGTCCTCCTAGATATGAATTACCAAAGGTACCAAAATGTTATACTATGAGTGAGGAGGCAACTAGAGATATTCATGCTTGTAAGGATAGGGATGATCTAGAGAAATTATTATGCAAGTATAAAGAAAGATCTTTGAATGCTAAAATTAACTGTGATCCTGAGTTTGTTACTTAACCTATTGTTACTGCTGATAAGGATTATGCATTCTCTGTCGACCCAGAGTTAATCACTTTGGTTGAATCTGATCCTTTCCATGGTTATGAAACTGAAACTTTTGTGGCACATCTTACTAAGTTGAATGATATAGTTACCCTTCTTGCTCATGATGAGAAGATTCACTATTACTATATTCTCAAGTTATTTCCGTTCTCATTAAAGGGTGATGCTAAAGCTCGATACAATACTCTTGCTCCTGGTTGTGTGTGTAGTACCCAGGATATGCTCTATTACTTCTTTGAAAAATATTTCCCTGCTCATAAGAAACAAGCTGCCTTGCAGGAAATATTTAACTTTGTGCAAATTGAAGAAGAGAGTCTCCCACAAGCTTGGGGGAGGCTTCTCTAATTTCTTAATGCTTTGCATGATCATCCTCTTAAGAAAAATTAAATACTTGATATCTTTTATAATGGACTAACCGATGCTTCTAGGGACTTCCTAGATAGGTGTGTTGGTTGTGTTTTCAGGGAACGAACTATTGGGCAAGTGGAAGAATTATTGAATAACATATTGAAAAATTACGATGATTGGACTCCTCCTGAAGCACCTATTAAACCCACTCTGAAGAAGAGGGGTATCTTATATCTCAATCCTGAAGGTATGTAAGAAGCAAAGAAGTCTATGAAGGAAAAAGGTATTAAGGCCGACGATGTTAAAACTTTCCACCTATCGAAGAAATACATCACTACAAAAAAATACACTTCCATGATGATACGTGTTTGTCACAGTAGGTCGCGTTTTTTGTCATGCGTGTAAATCCATGACAATTTTATGACAGAATCAAGATAGTCATATCTGTGCTGTTTTAGAAGTGTTCCATGACATTACCAAAATTATCATCACGAAAGTGTCCACTTCCATGATGATAAATTGCGTGTCACAGAAGTGCTTTCATCAAGGGTGACCGACACGTGGCATCCACCGTAATGGAACGCCGTTAAGCTATCGGGTCGGGTTTTAGTTCTGATAACCCGCTAACAGCCCCGACCAATGGGAAATTTCCACGTGTAAAATTCTTATTGGCCGGACGAAACACATGTCAGCTCGTCAGTGGGTCAGATAGGCGCCTATGATATGTCGACACGTGCCACGGCCCACCACTGGCCCATTTAGCTTACAAAGCCGGCCCGTTTGACTTGGTCAAAAGTTAACGGGCTGGCCCATGAAAAGCCTGTTAACGGTCTCTTCACAAATAGCCCATTTTATGGCCCGTTAACTCACGGCCCGTTAGGCCCTAAAGGAAATCGGCCCCGTCATGTGGGCCATCGAATATAACACCAGCCCATTTCACTTTCGGCCCATGTATGGCCCACAACATCTTTCGGCCCATATGAGGCCTTCCTATCTTTCGGCCCTTTACAGGCCCACGATGACTCTAGCCCATAATGAACAGTAATTTTCTTTGTACCCGTTAACAGCTCGTGATTTACACGGGCCGTTTCGAGCCCGTGTTAGCTTTCGGCCTATTGACGGCCCATACGTTCTTGGTCTCCTTTTCGGCCCTCGATTACTTCCGGCCCGTTACTAGCCTGTTCCCCTAATGGGCCAAATTTGGCCCATGAAAAGAGTCGGCCCGTTACTGGCCTGTTACCCTAATGGGCCAAATTCGGCCCATGGCAAGAGTCGGCCCGTTTCTGGCCTATTAACCCGTTGCGCCGTTTCCAGCCCGTCCTATATTCTGGCCCATCAATGACCTGTTATGCCTGTGATAGAATTAAGACTTTGCTGTCCTACGGCCTGTTAACAGCCCATTACCGTGCTGGGCCGATACCAATTACGCCCGTTTATGGCTCATGTAGACCCATTTATCCGACGGCCTGAGGCCCACCGATTCTACGGCCCTGTTGGAGGCCCATTTATCGACGGCCCGTAGGAGACCCATGGATCCTACGGCCCGTAGGAGACACATGGATCCTACGGCCCGTAGGAGACACATGGATCCTACGGCCCGTATATGGCCCATGGTAGTTGCGGCCATTAGCAAACCAAGGAAAAAGAAGACTAGGAAATAAATAAGGCCGAAACTAATGCTAGGCTATTAAGGCGATTGCACATATTACATCCACTCGGCATCAAAGATCGCCACCGGTGCAAATATAGGGAACACCCTACACTATACAAAAATGGCTTGCTATTTTCTTCAGCCGGTGGCTGCACATTAAGAATAAATTTTGTATCGCACCAAAACAAATTACAACTATATAACAAAAGGAAGGTTGGCATAAAACTTAACAGTCTAGCAGATAAATGCACCACCAGAAGTTCAGAAGCTCAGTTCATTTGACCTGACTATTACGTTTTCATGTTGTATTGTCCGATGGAGCACCATAACCCTCGCCTTCATTTCCCCTAGGCTCCTGAACAACATAGCAACTGTCTGATAGTCTCGTTTCAAAACCATGCATATCTTGACGACATGGAACAATGTCTCTCCTTGTTTCACAAAGGGTCTCTGTTAGGGAATGGACTTGTGTGTGGAGCGCAGATACAACATTGCTTTGAGCTTGCATATCTTGATCATGAGGCAGTTTGGATGATATTGCCTTAACAACCAACCCAGTATTATGCAGGAACGTGCTTTTAGCACTGTTAGTGGACAGGTACCGACCCGCTGCAGCAAGAGCTGACATTGCGGTTATAGTTGCCTCGCCACCTTCAGAAGGTGGCGGTTCCACCATTTTTTCTATAGCTCGCTGAAAAGTTGAGGTTTTACATTAGTAGTACCAGAACAGAAGATATTAAGGAGGCAGCAAAGCCAAACAAAATAGCTTTGGTCTATATACAAAACTTATTCTGGTGAACCCATGTAAAATATTAGTTGTATTTTGTTGCAAAGTACATAATAAAACCAGGTTCCAAACATATGACCATGTACCATCACTAATGTATTGTCTATTTCTTCGCATTGTATTAAGGGCTAAGGATAAAGAGACGAAGTTTATAATATGGTAAGCATAGTATGACATCATTCATATCACAAAACAACTGAGAACAGACAAACGGGCAATTGTAACATTGTGTGGGCAAGTCCACCACGGAACTAGATTACGGGTCAAGATAAAGGAACATCACTCCTCTCTTTTAAACCTTGCAAGGTGTAAGGATACGCTAAGACAATTGTGTATAAAATTGAAAAGAGTAATAGACATTGGCTGCAAACCATGCAGTTCAAGGCACAAGTCAGAGTAAGTAGTAGTTAAAAGGCATGAGGATTAAGGACTTACAACAGTGGCTTTGACTGGTGTAGTCATGCCCTTCTTCTTGCTGGTGTGACAGTCCTTGAAGATTTCCACAACATTTGGTTCAGGTACTTTTTGGTCCTTGCGGGCTTTCCTCTGCATTTCGAACAAGTCAATATAGATCTGATAATACGGTACAGCGAAAAGAGTGAAACAACAGCTAATTACAAGAGCCTCGCAGTGTGCAATATAGCTATGAGATCCTGTCGTCTGTTGGAATTTCACTTTCGTACGGTTGGCCTTGTTCTTTGAAC
>NC_041383.1:453719440-453742506 GCF_002162155.2 Triticum dicoccoides
GTGTTTAACAAGGCCCCTCCAGTCTTCATCCGATATATTTTCCACTGGAGATGTTTGGGAAAGTTCACTGTTAGCCTTGCGTTCAAAGTGAGTTTTCCTCAGGTTATACCGATATTGTCGCAGAGCAGACTTGAAAACATGGGTGCAAGCTTGTCTGGTTGCATCATCTTGGCTATCCAACTTGAACCTCATCTGTTGAAAATTATGGGAGTCTCATTATCAGCAACCTAGAAAGTATGAGACAGAGCAAGACGATATTACTAGTTTCCATACATAACCATACTTACAGATAAATGGTCGAGGAACGTGTTGAACTGGGTTTCGTCTTTGTTATTCCTGTACTGAATCCATGTTGGGAGGATACGTACATGACACCTAACGGCAACCGCCGCCTCTGATACTAACTTGGCTGACTCTGTAGCATCACGTGGCCTTTTTAAACCTGCCTCAAAACGGATCTCCATTCTTCCTCCTCTAGATTTAGATAACCTATCGAGCATTATTCCTGATGTTTGTTTCCTCTTGCGCCTAGGTGCTAGTCCAACAACGAACATAGGAAGTGTTAGTGTACATCAAACTGTGAGACTACATATAAAGAAGCATGCAACTGTAACTTGACTCCAACAACTACCTTCTTGCTATTGAAGCTCACAAGGTTCATCTGATATTGCCAACTCATCTTGTGTCAAGAGTTCTTGGGAAGTAGTGTCAGGTGGCAAGGGAGCTTGGGAACATGCTGCTAGCTCAGTTGACGCACGAGTAAGTCGTGTAGCTGGTAGTACTGTGGTAGGTGTTGCAATAACTAGGGCTGTCTCTGCTTGTTTGGTGGCAGCTATTTGTTTCTGTTTGGCTTTTTTTGCAGCTCGTGTAGCATGGGATGCCCTGTTTGTAGAATTTTCCGCTGGACTTTGACCTTCCATTGCACCATTAGTACCAGCAGAATCTGCAGGATTCATCCGCTTCTCATTCCCTGCCATTATGTGTTTCTTCCTCTTTCTCTGTGCCATGTTAAGTCAAGCCGACAAGAAAAATGAATAACAATTTAGGTCTTCAGAACAAATTGATGCGTGATGCAGACGAACTGAACTTTGATGTTAGACAACCACATGATAGGAGGATGTAATATGTATGAAAAACATGACGGAAGAGATAAACAGAACTATGATGTGTAAACTAAGAAGAAGACATTTCACCAAATTAGAAGCAATGCAATGGAAGGTAGACACCATATGAAAGATGCTATAAATATCGCTTTGCCAAGTTAACAGTGTCTCATCATAAATGGCGTTTAAACAAATGTGAAGCAGTACAAGAAATAAATCATATGCAAGATGCAAACAACATCACACTACCATGTTAGAGGTCTCTCTTCATTAGTGCCATTGCATATTCACAGCATTGCATATTCACAGCTTATGATGTGTAAACTAAGGAGAAGGCATTTCAACAAATTAGAAGCAATGAAAGCTAGACACCATATGAAAGATGCAACGAATATCACTCTACCAAGTTAAAACTGTCTCGTCACAAGTGCCATTTCAACAAATTAGTAGTACAAGCTAGAAAAGAATGTGAGATGTAACCTATATCACACTCCAAAGTCAAACATGTCTTATGATAAGTGATTGTTGCAGGTTACACAACAATAGTAATTTGATGTAAGAACATGGTGTGATAGACAGATATTGTATGTTCTAGAAACAGGAACACATGTCTTATTCAAGTATAATGTGTAAAGTAAGCAGATGGAATTCAACAAAATTAGAAGCAATACAAGCTAGACATCACACATAACATGCAACCACATATAATAGTGCCAAGTTAGAGGGAGCACCGGTGATGCTGCACTAGGGGAGACGTGCTCATCATAAACACATCTTTGTTGAGTTTCTATGCATGTTTTGTCTTGGAAATCATCTTGGGGGTGTGGAGGAGTAGAAACTGTAGAGGCCCTCCGTTCGGAAGGAGCACCTTTATCCGCTGCCTTGCTAACTTCCTTCTTCTTTATTGATTTTGAATTGTCAAGTAAAACCGACAAGAAAACGCAATAAAATTCTCTCTTGAGAACTCATTCATGCATGATACTGACAATCACTACTTTGATGTAAGGCAAACACAAGATACCAGGATGGAATATGTACGAAAAACAGGACGGCATGGCATGTTCACAACTGTTTGTGTAAACTAAGCAGAAACCATTCCGGCAAATAAGAAGCAATGCAAGCTAGACACCACATGAAAGATGCAACCAATATGACTCTGCCAAGTTAAAAGCATCCCATCATAAATGGAATTTCAACAAATTAGAAGCAGCGCATGCTATAAATCATATGAAAGATGCAACTAATATCGCACTGCATATACTAAAGGTGTCTCGTCATATTGATTGATGCGGGATACAAAAAACAATAGTTTTATGTAAGGACATGCTTAATAGACAGATGTACTATGTACTAAATACAGGTATAATGTATAAGCTAAGCAGACTAGCACATGGAGTTTAACCAGATTGGAAGAATTACAATCTAGACACCATATGCAACATGCAACCTCATATCACACTGCCAAGTTAGAGCAAGCACCTGCGATGCTAGTGTAGGGGAAATGATGTAATCAACTACAGAGCTACGTTCACTATCTTCATCTAGCATTTCTGTTTCTTTAGAATCATGTCAGGAGGCTGACGCTGCATTCTTTAAATGAGGAGTAGTCCCCTTGCCTGCCTGCCTCATAATAAGTGATTGATGAGGGATACACAAGAACATTTGTTTGATGTAAGAACATGGTTAATACACATATGTACTAGTATGTACCAAAACAGAAAGGCATGTCATATTCAAAGGTATAATGTGTAAGCTAAGCAGATGCAATTTAACCAAATTGGAAGCAGTACAAGCTAGACATCCGGCTGGAGTAGTGAGCATGATCATCTAGGACCTGAGAGCCTGGTGGGAGGCGGGCTGCTTCGCCACCATCGCAGCTTTTTAGTTGGCTTCTAGGTGATGTCTATCTTTGCTCGGCTTTTCACTGGCTCGGCCAGTGCCCTGACTAGCTATTTGTCTTCTGGTGCGCACGGGATGGTGGTTCATGTAAAAAAATATCTTTCCTTATCAGACCGACTTCGGCCTTTCGAATACAAGCTAGACACCATATGGAACATGCAACCACATATGACACCGCGAAGTTAAAGCAAGCACCTGGGATGGTGGTTCATTGTGAGCGAGGTCATCAACTCTAGAGCTACGTTTACCATCTCCATCTGCTGACACTGCACCCTTTATAGCGCTATAACGTGACGTGCATACCCGCGAAGAAAGCTGATGCAACTTCTCTCTTTTCTTTGCTGCTTCTCTTTCGGCAGACTCTGAAATACCCTTGCATAAAAACACAATAGTGAGAGTATGGGTGAAGTGTGTGTAGAACTAGTGCACTGTAAAAGTAGCAGATAGCAGGTGGTTGAAAAATAAATGACAGGAGACGTATGATAGCTCTACAATATTGCATGGCAAACAAAATTAGATTCTACTCCGTATGATTTTGTAATATATGAGCATAGGAAATGCAGGTACTCCTCCAGCACACCACCACATGTGGTCATATCTAAGATAACAGTCAACTGAAAATAAATAGGTCAGTCGATTTTTTTTAATGAACAGTCTGATCTATAAGGAACGGGCAGATGGCGTTCGTCTACCTCCCGCCAGTCACTGTTGACGATCTTTCTCGAACCGCCAGCGACTACCAGCCCAGACCCCTGCCTCCGCCGCCCCGCCCTCCCCTCAACCTCACACCACCGTCGTGCTTGGCAGCGCCCCCAAGCCATCCCTTTAATCCCGGCCGACCTCCAGATTGGGCCCCATTAGCTCTAGGCCGCACACGTACCTAAGATAAATACCAAGGCGCTGCATCCCCGGCGTAATAGGCGTACTAGCGCCTGTTACGCTGGGGAATGCTTCCGTTAATTGGGAATCAATTGGCTAGAATTTGAAATTCAGGGGGGGCGACGGACCTCTAGCTAAGGTGAAGTAGTATATGAGGAGAAACCTTGTGCATCGCGAGTTATTAGGAACATCTAGTATCGAGAAGAAGCGGTCAACTAGTGTCTTCTGTGGGATGAATACCGTGCAAGCAGAGACGTAAGATTTGCACGAATAAGGGAAGAGGAGTACCTTTTTCGGTTGCCGGTGTGGTCACCTCCATATGTCGCGCCGATCTTCTTCTTTTTACCGGGGAAACCGATGTTCTGGAGGGTGCAGGCTTGGACGAACCCATGGCCAAATTGTTGAGTGTGTTGCTGTGGCCGTATGTCGGTAGAGGTGAAGCAGATCCGAGGCGGCAAAGGACGGCGTAGCAGGAACAGCTCCGGTGCGGTGGAGGGTGGAAAAGTTGGAGCGGCAGCGGTGAGGCGCAGGACGGCGTGGTTGAACTGGCTTGGGTACGGACGGCTCAGCCTCGGCTTCAACTACTAGCCGTGGAGGGCGTTGCGGTTGAGGTTGCGGTGGACGACGACGTCGGGGTATCGGCTCTGGCGTGATGGAGGAGGGCGGCGGTTGATGGGTGGGATGGGGTGGCAGACGGAGGACGCCGGGGTTTCGCAGCTGGTGGGGAGGTAGTTTTGGTGCCCACGAAGTACGAATGGGGAATCAGACAGGTGGGGGGAACCATGTTTCGGTCTGGGACGCGCTTGTTTTTGGCTTTTTTTGAACAGAAGATGGGACGCGCTTGTTTGAAATTTGGGGAAAGTACAAACTTTGCCCCCTCTTAAATTTCGGACCTACTGCGGGTCGGGCTAGGATGGTAATCCCAGGTGTCCCAAATAGTGGGCGGGAGCGATTTTAGCCGCGCGCATGTGTGCTTAGGCGGCCATTGTGTATGAATGTTTTTCTGAGGCGATTGTGTGGCGTCTAGATGAAGCTACAAACCCACCCCGGTTTAGACCTTTGGACGTCAGGCCAGTAGGTTTCACGGGTCGGAGTTATTAGAAAAGTAATTTCCTTGTACTACCAAACATTTGTCTCACGCAGTTTCAGGCGAGTAGAGGCTCTTTTGGCGCTTCGTTCGAAATTTTGAAACACAAGCATTCACGTTTAGAGTACTCTTGAACTATGAGGATTGACCTAAATAGACAACGTTATATTTGACCTTGTATGTTTGAAAACCTCATTAAATTATCCGCTTCTTTTTGAAATTTTGACACTTGAAAATCCTATAACTATGATTATTTTGGAATGGAGAAGCTAAATTTGAATCTATTTTGTACACGACTACATATGCTATTATGTACAAAATCAGAGCAAAGATTGGTGCCCCATAATTTAGGTATGGTTTACAAATGCCATGATATCAAATTCAAATAATTGAATGGACTTCATGTTGAATTCGATTTTTTTAAAACCATCTTAAGTTGAATTCAAATGTATGCTAGTTCATAGGTAGCTATTTATAATGTTCATTGTGTAACTTTTGTATGTATAATGTGCTTTACACACACAACATGAACTATACTCACGTTTATATTCGATTGCTAAAGCGATGCATTGTCTGGAGTTCAAAATACTAACTATGTGGATCAATTGTGTCGAATAATAACATAGACATGCTCAAATTCGATATAATCTAGATGTCTGATGGATCAATGACCGCTCCTTGCGCGAATTGCAAATATCATGATCCCTTCCTAATATTTGGATACAATTTATATCTTTAATCAATGTGTAAAGCAGTCTTTTACGTGTAGTTTCACTCTCCGTCGGTGGTCTCTCACACATGCTCACACACTCTCTCCCGAGGTGTCTTTCTCGCACACATGCTCTAGATATAACCCTCCCTCCCTCTCCTAACCATTTACAATTGTTTTCACTAACCTTTATCACAAGCACTCTTCCTCTCGCAAACATACACACGCACAATCCCCGTCGACCCTTTCTATATACATGGACCTGCCTACGTGTCTCATGGACGCACATTTTCTTTAGGCCTGTCTCTCACGCATTGTCTCATACCTCTCTTCCTAATCGACGAGTATGATTCTAGCAGAGCATTCTGTAGGATGCCCCTTAAAGTTAGGTTGGATCAATAGTAATGTCTGAGATAAAGGGGTTACCTTAGTCCGAGAACCTAGGATTACAAATCCTAGCCAGCTTTGTCAGTGGACACAGAGTCCTTCACAATTCTGCTATCTTTGTCTTGTACGACTAGTCATCCATGGGTCTTCCTAAATACGTCACGGGCCGACCAATGTGGCGCAGGACGGAACCGAACGAAGGGCCTCACCTCGACCCACTAGACCTCAGGCGGTGACACACCCTCTTCCCCCACGTCTCATTATCTTCTCACACCCACACATACCAACACAAAGACTACACACACAGAAAATTTCTGTTGGTGCCTCTATTCCCTCCCCCTTGCATATACACACTCAAGGGAATGGAATCTCTTGTCGTGACGTTATATTCGTCTCTCTCTAGACCACTCTCATTTCTCATGCTATCTCTCCCACCCCCACCCCGTCGGTCCCTCTATCCATGCCTCTCTCGAATACATAATGCACACACATACCTCTCTAGGCCCCGCCAAATGCATCAACTACACATTCACACATGTTACATCACGTACCCCATTGATCTAAAAAGCCCTCTCTTCATGTTTATTTTGCATACAACATTCCTTTTGAATAAAGCACGGCCAAAAGATTATGTTAGAGTTTCTACATATATACAACATTACAAAGTTATATGGAGGAGTACGAACGCTAATTTGCATTGCATGGTGCCCACAATGATATTTATTTCGCACTGTGAATTCGTATATTTTTATACTATATACAAAGTTAGTCATAATAAAGAGAAACGAAGAGCATCTCTCTCTCCATCGCATACCCCCCCTGTACGCCCCTTTCACGTATGCACACAAAACTATCTCCAGGTCCTCTAAAAGTAAGCCCCCAGAAAATTCACGCATGTTTCATCTTTCTCTCGCGATATATGCAATGATGATCATTGTATTTGAAGCGAAAGCACGATACATACATTGGACTTCAGAATCCACTCATTACGGTCACCATTTACGTTTAGTGGTTATTATACAGTAACGGGCTCACCGTACAACTCTGTATTTGCTCATGACATGACTAGTTGACCAGTTAAACGCTCCACGTGGCACCTCTAGTGTTGCATCACATTATCTCACTACCATCGTGCCCACCTGCCGACTTGTATCTACTCTACATCTACACTCTTATAAAATACACTCTTATAAAAAATAGAGTTGGTGATGATGGTGTGCCTGCCATCCTGCAATATAGGTCATCCGATTTATATCTGACGGATAGGAAAGAAACTATGGAAATTTTGCAAAAAGGTACCCACAGACCTCTCCACATTTGCAAATAAGGCCTTCCCTCGTTCATCCTTTTCTCTCACAAGATAAAGAAGTCATACAAATGCATCTTGATGTTACGTGCAACGCACGGGCATCTTGCTAGTAAGAATGAAAACAAACGACAAAAAAATATTTGGATGGTGGTTCAAAGTCATGACTGCGGGCACAGCGGACAAGGTGGCCTTGTATTGGTATGTTGAGCCGTCTATTTTAACAGACAGGAGCTAGTGTGGTGATTATACACACATGCACGCATGCACACGAACTGCATCCACGCAACACTCACACAAACACATGCACCCACGCACGCACACAACACTCACACGTACACACGCAGCCATGCATGCATGCAACACTCACACACACACGCACGCATGCATGCACACACCAGTACACCACACGACCAACACACACTCTCACGCTCAAGTGCTCAACCTACACGTGCATGCGCACACATCAGGCCCTAACAGACACATACACAACCAGGTGATTCACGCGCACGGGTTGGCGCCTTGTCGCGCCTGCGTAAATTTGTGTTTATCTGACCTTTTCCCTATGTGAACTAACAGGTGGGACCCACAAGGAACATGGTCAATTTAACTAGTCAACATGGCTCCACGCAGACTATTTGGCCGGTCAACAGAGTGCAATCCGATGCTGAACCGTGAGCAAGTGACCGTATGATCACCGCAAGACATATATAGTGACCGTAATCAACTTATTCTTAAGTTCGGTGACCGTATTACGCTTTTCTCTCTGTAGGCCCTCCAAAACTACATCTCTACATGTTCTCGCATGTTACAGACTACTACACTCTAACACAATAAATCATATGTGTTTTTAGTTTTACTACATATCATATTGTTACTTATAATTATTCAATTTGCATACATTAAAATTGCCTTTGAAATGTATGGCCAGTATCATCTACCGCGCAGGAAAAATCCCGCCCTTTCCTGTTTAATCGGGTTTGTATCAATGGATCGTGTGAAACAACAAAACTATAGTACTATACAGTACAAGTGACAGTTCACTAGGCCGTCGTGTCGTCTACTCCTCTGTCGCAAGAGTGGAGCGCTTGCTTTCATAAATCTTCTAGTCCCTTTCGCCGACATGCGGGACATCAAGCTACCGGGTCCACGTGCCATACCAGAATATAGTGTAGAGCAGCCGGGGTGAAGCACCCCAGTCATGGTGCCGGTGTAGTAATGAACAATGAGGCGTCAAATCACAAAGCTGCACCTTTCCCGCAGTTAAGTTGGAGGGACGAAGTAATAATGCTAAAAAAAGAAGTTGGTGGGACAAAGCAACCATCATTTCACTCGTTGTTGAATCCGCTTCTCCCTCATCTTCTTCAACTTAACCATGTGTTGCTTCTGCCGTTGTTCTGCCTCATGTGGGATACGGATCGGCTTGGTAAAGCACTGACACGTGGGACTGCATGTTAGCAAACCGCCAGGACAAAGTCCTCCAAAAATAAGAACCCCCCCCCCCCGCCATCCGCACGGCAAAATCACCTCCTTTTTACTAATCTTGATTCTATAATTTTTTAGATCAATATAATTGAGATTTGTATAGATAGCACACAGGAGCAAAACCAAGTGGTACAGTTAAGGGCATCCACAATGTGTAGCCAAATGTGAAAATAGCTTTTGGCATCGTGGGAACCATTGTGGACGGTGTTGCCAATGCCAAAAAGATGGAACCGAAGCTCCTTGATTGATTGATTGATTGAAGGAATAGAAAAATGCAACGTATCTCCTCTTTCTCCCATGCTTGAACGCATGTAGTACAGTATAGAGCACAGAGTCTACTCCCCTGTCCCTTCTATCACAAATCACAAAGCAGCAAGGCGTCAAATCATAAAAGCACGGACGAAGCAACCATCATTTCACTCTTCGCTAATTCCGCTTCTCCATCGTCTTCTTCGAGAAACCATCTCACCACACTAGTACTCCTAGTAGTACTAGTCCTTTGGTTCAACGGACTTCCTGGATGCAAATAAGGCGGTTGTCTTGGCTTGCAGGCGGCACTTGCGAATGACTTACCGTGGTCTCCCTCGATGGTGTTCTCCGTCGAAAGCACTTCGCCAAACCACAAAAAAAAAAGATATCGTCGACGTCACCGCAATGGGGAAGGAAGTCAAATATAGTTACTACCTCCATTTTTTGTACACAAGGCCAGTATATCAAAATTACAATTTGCAAAGGGCCACTAACACTAATCGAGGCAAAATTGATGGGGTTGGCAACCAAGGACATTAATATCCCCTGTATGCATGTGGAAGTGAGAAGGTTGGTTTGCATGGCGCTGCATTAATCAAGCGATCAGGAGTGAGATGGTTAGCTCTTTGGTCTTTGGAGAAAAAAATACGCATTAATTGACATGTGAAACGAGGATTTGTATCGATTAAATCCCGCGAAGGAAAACCCCGCCTTTCTTTTTTAACACTAGTACTCCTAGTACGTATGTACTTGTCCTGTTTGGGTCTAGGCCTTGCATTGCCAAACTTCGCCACACATTTTTGCCAAGCTTGCCTAATGTTTTCAAAATGAGGAGGTACACTTGCGCACGGCTGTTGCGGTCGCACCGCACCCTCACACGGTCGCTCCTGCATGCCGCGGTCGCATCGCACCCTCACACAGTCGCTCCTGCACGCTGCAAACCCAACCAAGGGAACGTACCCTCACAAACATGTGCTGTCGCATGTGAACAAACCAAACTCAGCCATCCTATCGCTGACACATAATTTTCATTCATAGAGTATGTTTATCCAACCACATGTTGGGGAGTATCCGTACGGCCCGTGCGGTGGTTTGTTGGGGAAGAAGAAGAGGTGAGGAAGAAGGAAAGAAGGGTTAGGAGACGTTGGATATTCATCCAACCACTTGAAATGGTAGACTGACCCAAGTCAGGCGACTTGCATAACAAATATACGTTTTTACACAGCAAAAGATCCATAAAAACAACAACATAAAGAAAAACTATCACTGCTCGCGGAAAGAGACGGCCTCGTCATCTTTGGCTGCCGGCGCGAACCAGCCGTAGCTGCCGACGTGTGTCTCTGCACCGTGGTTGTCCTCGGCCTCCAGCTACTTGTTCAAGTGAAGCGTGCGGGCGCTCTGCACGGACGAGAGCACAACCCAGTTCAAGTCGAGGACGTCCGGTTCCGCCTGCAGGAGGGCTTCGATGGCAGCGGCATTCGCGCGCTCCGCGTCGAGTCGAGCCTCCGCCGCCCGGTTCAAGTCCAGGACGTCCGGTTCCGCCTATAGGAGGGCGTCGATGAGAGCAGCATCCGCGCGCTCTACGTCGAGTCGAGCCTCTACCGCCCGGTTCAAGTCCAGGATTCCGGTTCCACCTGCAGGAGGGCCTCGATGGCAGCGGCATCTGCATGCTCTGCCTCAAGTTGAGCCTCCGCCGCCCGGTTCATATCCACGACATCCAGTTCCGCCTGCAGGAGAGCCTCGATGGCAGCGGCATGCACGCGCTCCGCATCAAGTTGAGCCTCTGCCTCCCGGTCCTCCTTTAGTATTGCGATGTTGAACCGCTGGTCCTCCTACACCATGGAGGACTCAGACGCTGGCACGAAGTCGACGTCCATCGTCTCATACCCATCGAGGGCCTTCTGCACCGTGACCTCCGCCATGAACATTGGATCGACTTCCTCCTCCTCATAGCTTGGCTCCAGAGAACTCCGGGATTGGCCCGCCGCAAAGCGAGCTTGGGAACGGAGGTCTGTGGCGCCGACTGCCGCTGCGATTTTTGCATGATGCTCCGGCGTCAGCATCTTGTAGTAAGTGATCTTGTGGCGCACCATGGCTTTCCAGCGAACTAGGGGACGCTTGATGCAGGCTAGGGGATCGAAAGGTGGGGGAACGGGATGGAGATTTGGTGTGGTTTTAGGGCAGTGGCTGGCGTAGGCCGAGCAACGAAGGTTCTGGTGTGAATAGTGGTTCCGGTGACGACAGGTCAATCGGTTTTGACTGTACATCGCTCTTGTCGCATTCGCGTTGTAGCCCAGCACACTGGACCCTCCACATCACTCACCGAATGGAATGCGCTTTGTCTTGCATTTTCGCTCGCTTGTGGGACCGCAGTTGAGAGCAAACCGACGTCCCTCCCCCTCCCCCGCCCGCGTCATTTATTATACTACCACTCCCTCCGTTTTATGCAGAGTAAATAAAAACAGAGGGAGTATACTACGGATGAGGATCCCCTGACGTGGCCGAACCCATTGAGTAACTGACATGCGGGGCCTAGCAAGCATGGGGTCCGCCAATAAGTGACTGAAAGGGAGGGTAAGGGAGGGATGCATACGTCAGAGGATCCACTTCCACTACTACTCCCTCCTTCCATTTACTATACATGGCCTAATGTGTTTTTTGAGGCTAACTTTGACCAAATGTTAGAGTAATAATATATGACATGCAACTTACACAAAGCATACGGTCAAATTCATATGTGAAAGGAGTTTCCAATGATATAATTTTCACATTATACATCTCATGTACTATTAATCTTGTCAATAGTCAAATTGGAAACCATCTCGAGTACAAATCTAGGAGTACGTACGAATCTAACAATATTGATTGGGCATTGTTGAATGTTGATACCTTCTTGATCAAAGTAGAGATACTTTGACTACACATAAAACCTATATGTAAACTAGAAAGGATAGGAGGGAGTATATTGTACGTTCAAAAACGAAACGAACATTGAATACCCTTTATATATGATTTGCGGATGCTATGATCACCGGTTCAAAATTTTGAATCCGCCTTAGGTATCACGTGCCCCCACTCGTTCCCTCTCGATTTCATCTCGGGGTCCGGAGATCTATTGAAAGAGGACTAGGGTGGGTACATGCGAATGATACTCGGCGGAATGTTCAAATGAGGCATGTGGGAGGATGGACTCTACTGGAGGGCGACATGATCGATGGAGAAGAGGGTTGGAGAGGAATGAGAAATAAGCAAACGCCACATGATTATACTTGAACGGCTCAAATATGGCCGGGAAAACAGGGAAACCGACATGTGGGGCACACCCGTTGGGACGATGTAGCGCAGACTAGTCCAATGGAGGAGCTGGCCCACGACCTCCTCGCCACCGACAACCGTTCATGTGGGTCGTTGGGGCCAACAATGGGGCGCAGCTCCAGCACCGCCTCTGGACACGGCGACCGCGGTGAGCGACACACTCATATCGTCGCTAGGCACGGTCGGTTTCAGTGTGCCGAGGGTGGCGTTAGTGATGTGGCACGACCAACAGTATGTTTGGTTTGTGCCCAAGGTTGCCCCATCAAAGCATTGGGTAGCCAAAATTTTGGTAGAGGTATTGGTTGCCCATGATTTGGCCGACATTGGCAAGAAAAATGAACTAGAGTTGGCAAGAGTTCATTGGCATGCCAAAAAAATGGCAACCATCCAAACAAAGACCAATCTTTGGGTCATGACCAAAATTTTGGTTGAGGTATTGGTTGCCCATGATTTGGCCGACATTGGCAAGAAAAATGAACTAGAGTTGGCTAGAGTTCATCGGCATGCCAAAAAAATGGCAACCATCCAAACAAAGACCAATCTTTGGGTCATGACCAAAATTTTGGTAAGGTGCACTTTGGCCACAATCCAAACACACCCCAACACCCGGCTCGTCGAGGATGCACAGGGCGCCGCGACGCGTCCGTGGAGTGGTGTAGCGCGGCTAACTGCATCCTATGGACCTGAGACCATGCCGGGTCATCTTGCTTTTTCAATGACATGCGGGGATCGCATATGAGCAAAGGGCATCTCCAATGTTGCTACGACCGCAGCTGACTACCCTGGCACACCAAAACCCACATCCCTCACGCCATCGCGCAGTGTGTTCCCAGCGGGCGCCAGCTGCCCGCATTCATGTTGTCCGTTCGTATGTCGTCGTTAAGAGGCTAGGTGCCCGAGGAACCAACTCTGGTTACTTAATGACGCACCCGGACGCTTGGCCTCACCAAAATGCGCTACTTAAAGTGGCAACACCCAACTAACCTCCACACCATAGCGCATCGTCCTCCTACCTGGCACCACATCCGCCATGACCGCATATGCGAACGCTCTGCGGGAGAGCTTGTCTTCGGGGATGAAGATCGAGGTTGCCGCCCTCGCTCAAGTCGCCTCTCATGATGCAATAGCGGCGTAGCCGGACGCAAACGCGACCGCACAAGCGGTGGCCACGCTGGCGGCCGACGACGGGAGCACCATCAGCCACGCGTCCTACTTGTCGCCGTCCAACGTCCAGCACCGCCGAGGTCGGGGACTCCTCCGAGGGTGAGTAGGGCATGTGAGGCGGCAGGGCATGGTGTGCCAACTGGCCGGTCCATATCCCGTGTTCTACTCTTCCTCGCCAGAGACCGCACCTTCACTTCACGGGTCTTGAACCCTGCCCTGTACATAGAGATCGCAAATGGAGGACGTCGGTCGCCGTTGTAGAATAGGTTTAGGGTCGGGTTTCTTTTATTTTTCAGTCCTATAAAAGTTCGAAATGTAATGAAAATCTGCCATGTTTGCATTAATCTCGGCCGGTGTATATGAACTTTCACAATAATATACATATTGTAGGAGTACTAGCAAGATGCCCGTGCATTGCACAGAAGATCAAGATCTTGTGGGAGAAAAGGATGAACGAGGGAAAGCCTTATCTGCAAATGTGGAGAGGAGTGCGGGTAAATTGTCATAGTTTCCTTCCTATCCGTTAGATATAGATCGGACAGCCTCTATTGCAGGATGACAGGCACACCATCATCACCAACTCTGCTTTTTACTGAACCGAGACAAATATAACATGCGAAGTAAAATAAACATACATAAATTATCTTAGGCACTCCAATAGTACGTCCACTACACATTCACGCATTTCACATCTTTCTACATCTACGGGAACCTACGAAAGGGTTAACATAAATTTCCTCTCTCTCTCCTCCCTTGATTTTCATGGTGGTGGGCCCCTCCCTCCCCCAATCTACAATCAACAGCTCACACGTTTCACATTACATTAATTAGGTAACTGGGATTACGTAGGTGTAGCATTACTCGTCCTAAAAACCCAACTAGGCCAACCTCCCAGCATATCGCGCGGGAAAAGACCCGGCCGCGCCGTTTTAGTCAGGATTACCGAATTAATAGTAGTAGTATCGATGGATCACACGAAGCGACATTTTTTTGAGGGGGCGAAGCACCTAGATTAAAAGGAAAAAAGGTGGTACACTCACAACACTCCTGTCGCGGTCGCATTGCACCCCACACACGTTCGGTCATGCACACGACTCACACAAATGGAACGTGCTTCGGCTTGCCTCTTCACTGACACGTGGGACTGCACTTGGAGAAACTGACCATGCGCCAAACTCCCCCCGCCCACCGTGCGAAAATCTTCCCGCCCCCCCACACACAAAAATTCCCCCCAAATCCGATTCAACCGCCCTTCGGCCAACTAGCCAATAATATTCCCCAAACCCCCCTCCCCCCCGTCCCCCTCTACTCCATCCGCTCCGCCAAAGCCGCCCTCCCCGCCATGCCGATACGTCGGCGCCGCGGTTCATTGAGGGAACGCACGGTGATCCTCTCGCTCCCAGAGTATGCTCTCGTATACTGTCGTCCCCTAGCCGCGCCGCCACCTCTGGCTACGTTCTTGTGGAGGCGCACGGTTGTCAACGCCGCCACTGTTGGCGACGTTCATGTGGAGACGCACGGTGATCAGCTTCTCCCATGGTACGCGCATTCTAGACAGAGGCCCCATTCATGTCGGTGTAGCGCTGAATGTTAGCTGATAGACGCTGTTAATCTCATTGTTTGCCGAAGTAGTTTACTGTCAATATGCTCTGCTTAAGAAGCTTCTTGCCTTGTTCTGCACTCAATCTGCTTAGCTGAGATGGCATGCCAAGGCCGATTAGTTGCTAAAATATCCTGCCATATATTTATTGTGACATAGATTTCCATGGTCTAGTAGCCAATCTGTTAGGTGAAATAGCTCTACACCATTTTATACTCGATCTTTGTTGCTGCGATGGCCTTCCATAGTTTGATGGTTGTGTGCTCGGCCTCATTGACTGCTGAAACAACCTGCCATAATTTGGCACTCAAATTTGTTTGCTGAATTAGATTTACATATATTTCGTTACTTAGATCTGCTCATCCAAATATCTTGCCATAGCTTTAGACATCGACCTAGGTAATTCTTTTTCTGGACTTCATAAAAAAGCATATATGTTTTTCCTATAATATCTAGTAGAAGAACTAATTTGTATGTCTAACAGATGGACATGATTTGGATAACTTCTGCTTGAAGATTCTCCGTTGCATATGTCGAGGGGGTTGAAAACTCCATGAACTTTATCAGAGCTGAGTACGGTGGTCCGAAATCATATGTGCTCTGCTCATGTAGCAGTTGTATGAATTCTGTTACAAGACCCCAGTTAACTGTGCAAAATCATCTACACTTGTATGGGATGTCGGTCACACATACTAGGTGGGTTCATCATGGTGAAGTTGTAAACATCAATGTTATTGACTACATGGAAGCAGCAGATCACCATCTTGATATGCATGATGCTCAAGTGGAAGAGGAGGAGGAGGTGGTGGTGGCGGAGCCAGTGAGTTCGACCAACATTGAAACAATGCTACGGAATGCTCGTGCATTCCATAAACTTTCACCTGCAGAAGAAAAACGGTGGGCCCACATGTTGGAACAATGCAACGTTGCTGTCACTCCAGGAAATAAGCTATCAGTATTCTCAGCTATGGTCACCTTTCTTCAGGTGAAGACATCTGAGTGGATGACCAACAAATCATTCGATGCGATGTTGGATGCTTTCCGCAAATCTTTCCCATATGCATCTGAGCTGCCACACACCTACAGTAAAATGAAGAATTTCCTTCATGCAATTGGAATTGGATATGATATGATCCATGTTTGTAAGAATAATTGTGTTCTGTTCCAGAAGGATTATGCCAACTTAAGTGAATGCCTGAAATGCAAATCATCAAGATGGAAAGATGGCGATGCTGTGAAGAGGGTTCCTCATAATGTTCTGAGACATTTTCCAATTACACCAAGATTGCAGAGGTTGTTTCATGATGCTGAAACAAGAGAGGATGTACTGTGGAATTCTAGGAACCAGGAGTACAGAGATCAGAATGTAATGAGCCATCCATCTCATGGTAGTGAGTGGAAAAGCTTCAATCATCAACACAAAAGGTTTGTTGCTGACCCGAGAAACATTAGACTTGGCTTAGCTTTAGATGGATTTAACCCATTTGGCCACCAGAGCGCCACATATAGCATGTGGCCAGTGCTTGTTATCCCTTACAACATGCCTCCAAATGTCTGCACCAAAGAATCAAAGTACATGATGGCCTTGCTCATCCCAGGTCCAAAAAGTCTAGGAAAGGATTTTGATTTGTTCATGGAGCCTCTTGTGGAGGAACTTCAACAACTATGGAAGGGTGTTCTCACTCGAGACCTATATAGTATCCCACCAACTGATTTCTTTCTGTGTGCTGTTATAATTTGGTGCATCCATGATTATCCGGCTTTGGGCACTATGTCAGGGCGAACGACACATGGTTACAATGCATGTGTTTGGTGTGACAGGAATCCGCTGTCATACGCAATACTTAGCAAGATCTTTTACATTGGACACTACCATTTCCTTGCCAAGGACAAGACGCATCCTAGAAAATACCGAAGACATGTGTTCAATGCGAAGCATGAAAACCGTGATGCGCCAAAGATGCTCACCGCCGATGAGTTGCAAGTGGAATTAGAGAAGGTCAGGCATATTACACCAGGAAACCATCCTGGTAATGGTAGCAGGAAAAGGAAGCATGGCAGGGCAGAAGAGAGGTTATTGTTTACCCACAGGTCCACTTTGTGGGACTTGGAGTATTGGTAAGATTTGGATCTGCGGAATAATCTTGATGTGATGCACATCGAGAAAAATATATGTGACAGCATTATCGGCACACTTCTTAATATTGAAGGCAATACAAAAGATACCTTAAAATCTAGGATTGATTTGACACACCTGGGTATCACAAAGGATTTGCAGGTGCAAGATGAAGGTAAACCACAGGATATGGCACCAGCTGTGTACATCTTGGACAAGGTAAAAAGAAAAGAATTCTGCGAGGTCCTGTAACGTGTGAGATTCCCACATGGATTTGCTTCCAACCCTGAAAGGAGAATTAGTGCAGATGGAAACGAGGTACAAGGGTTGAAAACTCATGACTGCCACATCCTACTTCAAAGGGTTTTACCTGTTATCCTTAGAGGATTGGGCCGCCCTGACTTATACAGAGCAGTTGCAGAGTTGGGACAATTCTTCAGGGAACTCCGCAGTAGAAATATCAGGATAGATGCTTTGGAGCGTCTTAGAGACAAGATACCAACTATCCTATGCGACCTTGAGAAGATATATCCTCCAACCTTCTTTGGTGTGATGGTGCATTTGGCTGTTCATCTACCTGATGAGGCACTACTTAGAGTTCCAGTACAGTATGGCTGGATGTTCCCTATTGAAAGGAGGCTAGGCACTTTCAAGGGCTATGTTAGGAACAGAGCTAGACCCGAGGGTTCCATTGCAGAGGCCTACATTGCTACAGAAGCGTTGACATTCTGCTTAAAATACATTGAAATAGCTGATCAGCTTAGCAAAGAGGTGGGTGAAGACAATCTCGGGCTCAATGTTTTCGATTATTCTGTTCGAGTTACAGGGAAGAGTCGACAAGAGGACAAACCTAAAGATTTGGACAAAATGGTTTGATATGTGTTGAATAACTGTCCTGAGATACTACCTTATATCAAGTAAGTGCAGTACTGCAGCTTATACATCATAATCTACTAAACTTGTAGCACATTCTTATATATTTAGATATTTGACGCGATCACTATGTTGTGCAGCATCTACAAAGAGGAGTTACTGTCGCAAAATCCAAGAAACATTGACAAACTGGTTATGGCAGGATTTGCGAAATGGTTCAAGAACCATGTAAGCTTTTGAAGTGCACTGTCAGTTATTTAATATATTGAGTACATAAGAAGATCAGCTTGTCTACTTTCTAACCATAGGTTAAGAAGATGCGGGAGGATGGGCAGGCAGTTGATGATGCCCTTTACTCACTAGCAATGGGTCCTGATACTCGGGTAAAACATTATGAATCTTTCGTTGTTGGAGATGTGCGCTACAACACCCTTGCACGAGACGAAGGCATGTAGACACAAAATAGTGCCATCATGAGCATGGATACGTATAACAAAGAGACAACTGAAATGTATGCTAACATAACAGACATTGTTTAGTTGCAGTATATCTCTAGTTTCAAGGATCATTGGTGTGTGGTTCTGTTGTGATGTCGTTGGTATAACCTATTTTCCAGGATCGCAAAACCCAGAGCTGATGATTATTTCAAATCCATCAATGGCAAGGCGGCGTACTAGACCAACGAGCCTTTTATTTTGGCAAATCAAGCAACACAAATATTTTTCTTGGAAGACACATTTGCACGTAGCGATGACTGGAGAGTATTGCAAAGGTTTGAGCAGAGGAATTCGTTTAATGAAGTTGCACAACAAAATGATGCTTACACTGCTCCTGATGTACAAGATAACACAGATGTTCCTAATATCTTTGAGAACCATCACGTCAATGACGCCGGCGGAAAGATTGCCTTTCGTGTTGTGGACATACAAGATCTGATCAAGAAGAAGCCAACGTTTGAGGACGTTGAGGACGAAGAAGAAGATGACACTGTGGGGAATTACGATTCAGACTGATACACATGGCGAAGATGTTGACACTGCTGCTATGGATGATGATTACATTGCTTTTGTCGTATTTGCCTATCAGAAGACGTTTTTTTATCTACTATGTGAAATTGTGTTTGCTATGACAACTGAAACCTGATGAACATGTTGTTTAGTATATTGCTGTGAGAACATCACTTGTTATGTATGCTGATTTGTGTTTGGTGATTGTACGACAACTAAAACATGATGACATTGTTGTTTAGTTGTACTCATGTTTGGCTATGAAACTTGAATTTGATGACATAGTTTGCTGTTGGACTGCAATTTGCTCGATGTCTTCGAATGAGAACAAAGCTGACCCGACAGGGCCTCTGCTATTTATTTATTTATGAGCAAAAGGGGATACCCCCTGATTTCCGTTAATATAAATCATTAGATGTTCACAACACTACGCCCAGCCTGCTACACATGTTTCATTCATTACTAGTTTCAGCAAATTTCTCATGTCGTAGCCACTGAATACATCACGAGTGCTACATACACTGCAAATAAAGAGACAATCATCCTATAGAGCACATCGATTTTGCCCATTATCTTCACAAGCTCTTTCATCTACTCATTGATGTCAAGGCCGTTCAGCAGCTGTTACTTGGCCATGATAAGAGGAACTGCATCTTTAACCTTCTGCTCTGCATCTTCCTCTTCTGTCGTTCCTTCAGTTACTTGTCCAACACCCCAACCTGCTGGTATTGGGATTCCTCGGCTAACCAAATAATTAGCGTAGTTGCATTCCCCCACATCAACAACTTCCCAGAAATACAAATCATATGAATCTTCCCTTTTCTGCACGAATCAAATTGGAAGATCATCAACCAAACTATTAAAAAATCAGCAACTGAAAGCAGCAGAACAACTATTAAACATATTATTACCCCATGATTCGGGCATTTGTAGAAGACTCGGCCAGGGTTGAGGATTGTGGTTGAGATGCGATAGATGACTCTGCGTGATTTGTATCAGTGGCACCACACCAACGACAGCGGGTTGCGATGAGCAATCGGCTGCGGTGCGCGTGCCGGCGGGGGTGTGATGAGACCCACAGGCGATGGTACGGGTGGAGACTTGGCGCATATCTGGTTTTTGCCTGCTGAAGAGCAAGTGGACGAGCAGCCAGCAGACATGGTTGTTGCGGCCAGAGCTTCTGATGCTAGGCAGAGTAAGTAGAGAAGAGGAGAAGCGAATGTTGGATATGTCAGTTTCATTACTTGCAGAGTAGGATAGCACCATATATAGTCATAGTTCAGGTTTGGATTCGAACCAGCTACAGGAACACGTCTCTCTTTTTTCTAAAACTCGGCAACATATCTTTATTGGTACACTAGCTTGTTTTGTACGCCTTCCCAAGTCTTTGATTTTCTTTCCCTTTTTTGCGAGGAAGGATGGAGGACAAAATTCAGAGTTCCTGGGACTCGAACCCAAGACCTCTCGGTTGAAAACCAAGGGTGCTAGTCACTTATGTGGCGAACGTTCCCTGTGAGGAGGATGGAAGACGAACGCATTTTCCTCGCAGTTTTCTTCCTATATAAAAAATGTATGCTACTCGGTGTCCGCATAGTCAACAAACGATTGTGCCAACCTTGATCGTTGGATTGACATTCAATGTCTGTTGCGTTTCTTTAGTCTCTTCTTCCTCGAGCCGCCAAAGCCAAACCAGCGCCGGCGGGACCGCCTGCTCCCGCCTACCACGGCTGGCTGTGATCTTCCCCGGCTCCTGTTCGTTCTCGTCCGAGGCCTCACCATCGTCCTCCACCTTGGTTCGCTTGCCCCGGCGCCGCCCTCCGGTGTTATCAACATGGTCAACAACCGAGAGGAATAAGGAAATGATTGTACATGGTGAGGATGACAGTAGGGACCCAGCAGCGCGCGCAGTAATTTTGTTTTTTCGGGATGGAGAAGGGTATCAACTGGGTTGTGCGGGACCCGTGGCCCGTCTAGCCCAGGCTTTTATTTCATATGTTTAGCACGTGACCAGCCCAGTTTCTTTTTCTTTCCTTTATGAAAAATGGATAGCCAGCTATTTTGTTTTTGCGGAATAACCAACATAGGCCTACTTGCTTTTCTACGCCCCGCTCGGCCGAAAATCTTTCAAGACGAGGAGGGATGCATTTTGCCCAGAAAATGGGCTATAAGTAATAAGAAATGGGCTATAAATAATAAGAAATGGGCTATAAGTAATAATAAATGGGCTGTAAAATGAAAAAATATAGCAAACAAGCAATTAGTTCCAAAATACTGTTTTCTTTCGGATTTTGATATTTTAAATTTCATTGTTTTTGTGCAGGTAAAATTTCATTGAATTTAAATTAAGGTATATTTAGATTTAAAATTAATTTGAATCTGGCTAGAAATTTCGGGCGGTATGCTGTTTGGGGCAGATTTGGAGGCTGACGTGTGGGTCTACTAGGTTGATTGTACTTTGGCTTTGTCAACTTAGTCCACAAACGATTCTAGCAGTAGTGACCGTTGGATTTTAATCCAACGGCCGTGCTGCTTCTTCAATATCTGATCTTCTTGCTCCAGCCACCCAAACCAGCTCCGGTGGGACTGCCTGCTCCCACCTCCCGTGGCCGGCTGTGCTGCTGCACAAGCCGCATCGCTGGCCAGGCCATTCCTCTACTCACCCACACCTCTTGTTATTTTCCGGCGACAGCAGCCGGACCAGTAAACCCTCGTACTCCCCATCGCGTGGGCAACCATTGTCGAGTCTTCCCGGCTCTGTGTCGTTCCCTTCCTAGGCCTCGCCGTCGTCCACCGCCATGGTGCTCTCGGCCCGGCCTGGTCAATGTGGTCAACGAACGACATCCATCGGTCGTGGACTGTACGTGGAGAGGCTAACAGCTGGGTCCATGGCCGCACACAAGGAAATGCCTCCTTATTACGCGCAAAATAATGATTCCTCCACCTGACAGCTAGGACCCACCGGAAGGGCCTCTGTATTTCACGAAAAAATGTTCCCCCCATTGACATGTCGGACCCACCAGCTATATCTTCGCACGCAAGGAAGTGCCTCCTTATTACGCACAAAAAATGAATACCCCCCTGCTAGCTGGGACCCACCATAGTGGGAGGATGACTTGTGGGCCAACTAAGTTGACGGGGACAGAGGGCTTTGTCAACTTAGTCAATATGAACGATTCTAGCTCTAGTGACCGTACGATGTTCATCCAACAGCCGTAGTGCTTCTTCAACCTCTGGTCTTCTTGCTCCAGCCGCCCAAAGCAGCGCCGGTCGTGCCGCATGCTCCTGCCTCTCGTTGCCGGCTGTGCTGCCACGGAGGCCTCACCGCCCCATACTATTCCCACCGTGGGCCAGGCCCTGTGGCAACGACAGCCTCACACCGCAGCCGAACCAGTGAACCCTCGTAGTCCTCTCCGCACGGGCTTCTACTGTCGCGTCTTCCCTGGCTCCGCGTCGTCCCCTTCCTAGGCCTCGCCGTCGTCCACCTCCGTGGTGCTCTCGGTGCGGCCTGGTCAACGTGGTCAAGGAAGGACTTCCATCGGACGTGGACTGTACGTGGAGAGGTTGACAGCTGGGTCCACGGCCGCAGCAAGGAAGTGCCTCCTTATTACGCGGAAAATAATGATTCCTCCACCTGACAGCTGGACCCACCGGACGGGCCACTGTATTTCGCGAAAAAAACATTTCCCCCTGACTACTGGGACCCACCAACTACATCTTTTCGCACGAAAGGAAGTGCGTCCAGGCAAAAAAAAACAATTCGCCCCCCTCACTGCTGGGACCCACCAGCTACATCTTCGCACGCAAGGTAGTGCGTCCGGAAAAAAAAACAATTCGCCCCCCTGACTGCTGGGACCCACCAGCTACATCTTCGCACACAAGGAAGTGCG
>NC_041383.1:453743054-453764926 GCF_002162155.2 Triticum dicoccoides
AAGTGCGTCCGGGCAAAAAAAATGATTCGCCCCCTGACTGCTGGGAGCCACCAGCTACATCTTCGCACGCAAGGAAGTGTGTCCGGGCAAAAAAAATGATTCGCCCCCTTGACTTTTGGGACCCACCAGCTACATCTTCGCACGCAAGGAAGTGCCTGACAGTCGGGACCCACCTGGTCGAAGCGTACGTAGCATTGTCATTCTGGTCGCGAACGTGTACATACATATATACTGGTCGATGTAGAGGCACCCACGTGTCGTAGTAGAGGCGCGTACATGTCGTAGTAGAGGCGCGCACGTAGCATGTACACATACGTACAACGGCCAGTGTGCAAGAAAGGAAATACGGCCACCTATGTGTACATAAGGGCGGGGTCTCGAACGCCTCCTCGCGCATACGTACGGCCAGGGCTCGTATACATGGCTGGATCGGAACGGAGAAACAGCGTCGTCGTCGTGTTCATGGGGAGGCAACGGAATGCGTCGTGTTCATGGGGAAGCAACGGAATGCGTCGTGTTCATCGGGAGGCAACAGAACACGTGGGAGCCAACCGGCTGGGTCGGAACCGAATGCATGGTCGTGTTCATCGGGAGGGCTTGGACAGAACAGGCGATGGAAATGAGGCCTGGCGTACCGCAGAACGGAGGAAATGGCCTTGTGTTTGACCGGCCACGTTTGAAACGGGATCCTGTTCATCGGGAGGGGTGTGGTGTACCGCAAAACGGAGGAAATAGACCTCCTACGGTCGAAACGGGGGTCCTGTTGATTGGGAGGGGTGTGGCGTACCGCAAAACGGACAAACGGACCTCCTACGGTCGAAATGGCGGTCCTGTTGATCGGGAGGGGTGTGGCGTACCGCAAAACGGACGAAACGGAGTTGTGTTGCAGCGCTACGGTCGAAAGGGAGGTCCTGTTCATCTGGAGGGGTGTGGCGTACCGCAAAATGGGACTCCACGGGATACTGTTCATCTCCACCGTCGACCTCCTCCAGCCTCCACGGGCTACCGTCGACCTCCTCCAGCCTCCACGGGCTCCTGTTCATCCAGCCTCCACCGCGCGCTACTCCACCGGCTACTGTTCAACCACCCCTCCACGGGCACCCCTCCACCGTCTACTGTTCATCCAGCCCTCCACACCACGGGGTCATGTTCATCCAGAGGCAACGTCACCGCTCACTGTTCATCCAAAACCCCCGCAACACTCACTGTTCATCCCAGAGGCAGCATCGATCGGCTTCAGTTAGCAGCAGTAGCGAAGGAATCGCTCGACCGGGTTCAGTTAACAGCCATCGATCGATCGCTCGGGTTCAGTAACGCGTAGCCTGCAGTGCAATCGCTCGGGTTCAGTTAGAGCCCAACGCCTCGCTCGGGTTCAGTTAGAGCCAACGCCTCGCACACACGCGTGTACGTGTACGAGAGAAACGTGCTTCGCTCGGCCCCCGACCGCCCACCATAACCGGAACTCCCCGAAATTTTCCTCGCCCTCGCTTCTACCACGGTTTTTTCCGTCATGGACGACCCAAAGAATGTCATGCAGCTGCGTCTCCGTCCCGCCCAGGATGAAAAGCCCATTTTTTGTCATGATTTTTTGTCATAGAAGTAGGAGCCTACCACATCTATGATGATACCGGGTTTTGTCACAATTATCGTCATAGAAGTGTCATATGTATGACAGGAAAAAAATTCGTTCGGCCCAAAATGTCACGGATGAGTCTTTTTTTGTAGTGCATGGGCTTGAAGCACCACCACCACCCAAGGTGGTAGAGGTAAAATCTTTAATGAAATTCAATGATAGTGATGATCCTCATAATAAACATCCTAGCCAATGCCTTTATGATTTTGATAATTACATTAGAAAGCAAGATCACTTCAATGCAAAGGTTATGAAACAATTGAAATACAACTCTGATATGATTGCTCGCTTAAGTGACTTGTTATTTAGAATCTCAAATGATGTTAGAGGTGTAGGAAAACATGCCTCTATGGTTCAAACTCAATTAGAACAAGTTGCTAAATCTCAAAGAGAGTTACTTGATCAAATGAACAATAATATAAGTGACTTTGCTGTTAGAGTAGCAACTAGAGGAGGTAAAATGACTCAGGAACCACTTTATCCTGAGGGACACCCAAAGAGAATTGAACAAGATTCTCAAAGGAACAACACCACTACACCTAGTACTTCTAAAAAGAAAAGGAAGAAGAAAAATGATAAAACTTTGCCTACCTCTAGTGAACCTGAAATAGAAAGGCCTCCTGATAATGATAATGAAGTTTCCATCTTTGATGCTAAAACTCAATCTGGTAATGAACACTCACCTTCTGATAATGAAAAAGGTACTGATGAGTTTCATGAAAACAGTCAACCAAATGAAAAAGAACCAGATAATGATGTTGAGATGGAACGAGCTATTGATCTGGATAACCCACAACCTAAGAATAAAAAATATGATAAAAGAGACTTTGTTGCCAGAAAATATGGAAAGGAAAGAGAACCATGGGTTCAAAAGCCTATGCCCTTTCCACCTAAGCCAGCTAAAAAGAAAGATGATGAAGAATTTGAACGCTTTGCTGAAATGATTAGGCCAGTCTTTTTGCGCACTCGCTTGACTGATCTCTTGAAAATGCCTCCTTATGCAAAGTATATGAAAGACATCATCACCAATAAGATAAAAATACCGGAAGCTAAAATCTCCACTATGCTTGCTAATTACACTTTCAAAGATGGAGTACCTAAAAAACTTGGAGATCCGAGAATACTAACTATACCTTGCTCCATTAAAAGAAATTATGTGAAAACTGCTTTATGTCATTTGGGAGCTGGTGTTAGTGTTATGCCTTTCTCTTTATATAAAAGACTTGATTTGAATAAACTCACACCTACTAAAATATCTTTGCAAATGGCTGATAAATCAACCGCCATACTATCGGTATTTGTGAGGATGTGCCTGTTGTCGTTGCTAATGTTACTATTTTTGCTGACTTTGTTATACTTGAGATGCCCGAGGATGAAAACATGTCAATTATCCTTGGTAGACCCTTCTTGAATACTGCAGGGGCTATTATTGATTGCAATAAAAGCAAGGTCACTTTTGATATCAATGGTAATGAGCATATGGTACACTTTCCGAAGAAATAATTCCAAGTGAATGGTATTAATGTTATTGAAAAATCTCCGACAATCACTATTGGATGTTTTCAACTACCTCTACCTATTGTCGAAAAGAAATATGAAATGCTTATTGTTTGGGACATTCATATCCCCATTGAGGTAACTTAGTGATTTACGAAAGTTCTTCGATTTCATGCTAATCGAAAGTGGTTGTTAATAAGACTTCATCAACCTTATTAATTGATTATTTTTGAGAGGTATGAAGTTGACGAATTTAGTAAGCACTACCTTATGTCCCTACATTTTGTTTTCTGTTTTTGTTAGTTAAATAAAATAAAATGCCATGCTTTGTCTGTTTTCTGCTTTTTCTGTGCAATAAAAAATGACCCAAAAATAAAAGTTCTCAAAATTCTCTGAAAACTTGATAAGATTTTTTCTGAATGTTTATGAATTTCTGGTGCAAATAATATCAAAGGGAGGTGCACCAGGTGGGCAAAATCCACTTGGGTGCACAAGCACCCCCAAGCGTGCCCTGGTGGGTGCTGCCCACCTGGTGGGCCCCCTCACTTACTTCTTCCTACCACTCCACTCCATTCACCCAGAAATAAATCACCAACACACTCTCTCTCTCATGTTCTTGCCTCTGAAATCATGGGTTTCGATCTCTTTGCTCGAAGCTCCGTCTCCGAAACTGTTTTGGGGATTGGTTGCTTGGTATGTGACTCCTCCATGTGTCCAATTAGTTTTTGTTTTAGCGGTTTATATTTAGAATAATTAGCTACTCTTGGTGTTGTTGCAGATGAGCTTGCATGTTGATTTCTTAGAGACCTAAGTAGTGTGAATGTTTGCTATGGCCTCTATACATCCCTATGAGTAGTTGCTATCCATTTTGTGAAGTCTTTTTAATAAATATTTCATGACCAAAAAATTTCAGAAAATTCTATGCGAACATTATGAACTTCTTTGGAAAGAGTTCTTCAAGGAGGAGATCCTCGGAAGCATCCTCTAGTAGCAGCTCCGTTCGCCGTTCCTATGTTGAACCAAGCGAAAAGTCCATTCGAAGTGCCACCACCAAAACATGCTTATGGGCATGCGACGATTACATGGTGAGAGTTGGCATTAAGTAGGAATTTGAGCAATTAGTTCACAATGTCAAACTCGGTCCCTACATTTCAGATAAGTGCGACCGGCGCCTCATCTTCACTGAATCATTTGTCGAAGAATTTAAATTCTTTGCTCGGGAGTGTAGGGTGTCATTTAAACTGTAGGATAATCCATTTACCATTTCTCTAGAAAGGTTTGCTCACCTCTGCAAAAATCCCGTTCTGGAGTTTACTCGATGAGCCACCTAAGTCTGAGTTTGAGTCATTCTTAACTAGTCTTTGCTTTGGTGAAAGTAGGTGAGCGGTGTCGCTGTCAAAACCGGTGGATCTCGGGTAGGGGGTCCCGATCTGTGCGTCTTAGGCTGATGGTAACAGGAAGCAAGGGACACAATGTTTACCCAGGTTCGGGCCCTCTCGATGGAGGAAAAACCCTACTTCCTGCTTGATTAATATTCAAGATATGTGTAGAACAAGAGTAGATCTACCACAAGATCGTAGAGGCTAAACCCTAAGAGCTAGCCTATGATGGTATGATTGTAATTGTGATCGGCCTTCTAAGGACCATCCTCTCCGGTTTATATAGACACCGGAGAGCTAGGGCTTACATGGAGTCAGTTACAAGGAAGGAAACATAATATCCAGATCGCCAAGCTTGTCTTCCACGCAAAGGAGAGTCCCATCCGGACATGAGCCGAAGTCTTGAGTCTTGTATCATGACGCTTCTATAGTCCGGACGATGTATACAGTCCGGCTGTCCGGATACCCCCTTATCCAGGACTCCCTCAGTAGCCCCTGAACCAGGCTTCAATGACGATGAGTCTGGTGCGCACTCTTGTCTTCGGCATTGCAAGGAGGTTTCCTCCTCCGAATACTTCAAGATGGTTACCGAACAAGTAGACCGTGTCCGGATCTGCAACATGATCTTCACATACCCTAGCATAAATCCGTTCTGCTGGCAATTTTTGCACGTCGTGCCCTTGCATTGTGGCCTGGTTCAACATGAATCGGCGTCTCCTGCTCCCCCTCGACTCGCGTCGCGAGGCAGTTTTATTGGCACGTCCTGCCAAAGCAGAGATCGTGTCCCCCTTAATACAGGCTCTTTTATCAATATGGGCATATGTGACCCCACGGTGACCGTTGGTATGATTCCGTGTATTTTAGATAAGTCTCAAGCGGTCATGCTGAGTACTCTTGGTATTCATCCCTTTTATAAAGGGGTCAAGGCCTACGCCTTTTTACCACCTCTCCTGTTGTTCCTCGCCCCTCGAGCTCCCGCACTCAAAAGCTAATCTCCAACACCCCAGATCCTCCAGCATGTACGGATCCGACGCAACAGGCCGGTGGGTGGCCTCCTCGATTCAGGAGGAGGATATTGCAAAGCTTAGGGAGGTCGGATACCTAAACGCCGATGTCCATCACAGGCTTCCTGCTCCGGGGCAAATTATCCCCACGTCGGAGCCCAATAAGAGTGTCATGTTCATTCCTCACTTCCTCCGAGGCCTGGGCCTCACCCTCGACCCCTTTGTGAGGGCTCTCATGTTCTACTATGGGTTGGATTTTCACGATCTGGCTCCAGACGCCATCCTCCACATCTCGTCTTTCATTATTGTGTACGAGGCTTTTCTCCATGTCAACCCACACTTCGGCTTATGGCTGAAGACCTTCAATGTGAAGACGAAGATGATCGAGGGGCCACATGTGGAGTGCGGAGGCGCTATAATAAGCAGAAATGCTGATGCCCCATGGCCAGAGGGTTCTTTTCTGGAAGTATCCGACGTATGGCAACGGAGATGGTTCTATGTCACTGCTCCCAGAGGCACAAAGTGGGTAGCTGCCCCCGAGTTCCGCTCAGGCCCTCCGTCACAGTTGGCGTCTTGGACCGATGTGGTACGGAATTATGGGCCTGCTAGCGATGTACCAGAACTGCAGAATCACATCCGGGAGCTTATTGAGAGGGAGATAAATCTTGTTAGCATAATTCAGGTAATGCTAGTCCGGCGGATGTTGCCGTGCAAACGTCGGCCTCTCGGATGTGGGAGTTTAATCCGGAGGGTCCGCGGACTATTAAGCACTTCTTTGGCCTGACGCTCAAAGGGATGTGCAAGTTATTCTTCGGACCACATGTAAAGTGTTCGGACACCACCGAGGATGCGGGCCTAAGCTGCAATCGCCTAGATGCCCATGTAAGTAACCTTAAAGCCAGACACTTCATTTATATTTATCATAACCATTATTCTGAAAATCCTTCCATGGCCAGGAATGGCTCAACAAGGCGGAGAGAATCAGGTGTCCGGCTCCACTTCCTGAAGGCTCGCCTGGTCCCACTATTGCAAAGATGCTGGGTCGGGCGCTCAGCAAAATCCCTTCAGGGAAAGGCGAAGGAAAGGGCAGTGAAGCCGAACTTCACGCGCTATGCATCCAGACCGGGGAAATCGCTACCCATCCTATGGAGGATAGCCGGAAAGGGGAGGCCAAAGCCTCCTCCCCACGCGAGAAGAAGAGGGCCGCCTCCGAAGATTTGGAGGCAGAGACGCCCAAGCAAGGGAAGAAAACATCACCAGAGGGATCTGCCATGACGGGCACTCTCAGCGCGTCATGCCCACTAAGGGGCCAGCCCTCCACCGAGCTGTAAGATATTCATTAATTCGAAGGTGTGATGTTACTCTGAGATCCATAACCACGACTTCGTCTTTTGTAGTCCGGCGAGCAGCTCTTCTCAACAGAGTTCGTCTTCGGGGGACCTTCGTCCAGAGATGATGGAGAGTGAGACTCCACCCAACTCTCAGCCTTATGAAGTGGGCGACACGGAGGTGTCGTCATGGAGGAGTCCAGATCTGCCGAAGCCGGAGGCTAACACGTCATTCGCCCTGAGCCCGGAGCGTTTGGCTCCTACGGGGGGCAATAAGAAGGGTCTGGCGCAATTCAGTGTCCGACCGGACGTATTGACGGGCCGTCTGGAGCGAGCCGCGCTCTCGGAGGAGCACCGCTCTTTAATGAGCACGGTGCTCAAGAAGATTTCATCCGCTACCAGCGATTTGAATGAGGCATTTACAAGCCTGCTCAAAGGCTTTGAGGTATGTAGTGAAAAATGCACAATTTTTTGATTATGAAGCGCGCGCTAGGAGTGCTCCCTATAGATAGTAGTCCTTGAGACACTGGTTGCCCGATGTAGGCGGCAAACGGGGGATCATATATTAATGGATGTGCCGTTAATGTGCGCAGGTATACGAGGATCCGGCAGCCGACCAGTCTATTGAAGTTGCCGGACTAAGGAGGCAGATCGGATCCATTGATCCCGATATCACGCTGGTGAATAAGCGGCTGGAGGAGTCACAGGGTATGTGCTCGGCTTCCCTTATTATGATGTATAGGGAAATGCAAGAGGGGCATAATATTAATGCCATGTGTTTGCACTGCAGATGGTGCTGCTGCCGTGGAGGCCTTGAGGGCGGAACTTGCTCAAGCCAAGCAACAAGCTCGGGCTAGCAATGCGGCTGCCCTAAAGGCGGCCGAAGAATTGAGAGCCGAACAGGCTGCTCATCGCCCAAGCGAGGAAAAGATAGCCGAAATGGCTGGGGAGTTAAAGAATGCCGCCGACCGGTACGCACTCCTCGAAAAGGAGAATAAGGCTAGTTCGGTCGAGCTGGACAAGGCACTTAATGCCGCCAAGGAGATGCGGACCGAGATTCGCAGTATGCGGGAGGAGCTCCAACAGGCCGACAAAATCGTGGCTGGGGGCTCATACTTACTGCGGATGAAGTTCTTGGATCTGAAGTATGCTCCCTTGGCGGGGCGCTTGAGTCCTGCAGATGCATATGCGGACTTGGCGAATAGTATAGCTGACGCTGTCAAGTTCTCCGAGGGTCAAGGCGATGAAGAAGTGGAGAAGCTTTTCTGGTCGCAGTTCAATGCTCCCACTCGCCCGCTGCCGCTGAATGAGAAGGTGGCTCCTATGGCGGAGCTCCACGGGCTGTCCGGGCTTGCAATGTGGTCTGTAATAGACCATCTTTGGCCGAAGGGGCCTAAGCCGGACAGCTATTTTGGTTTGGTGCACCAATTCCTTCGAGCCGTGTCTCGGATTAACGCCATGAGGAGGTCGGCGTGCATAGAGGGTGCGCGGATGGCTCTAGCCCGCGTTAAAGCCTATTGGACGGATATGGAGGCCACTGTAATAGCGACCCAGGATCCGACGGGAGGCCAATATCCAGCCGAGCACTACTTGGCGCAAGTCACAGAAGGTGCCCGCCTAATAGAGGCGCAGTGCTCGAAGAATGTCTTGTTCGAGTGAGAAGTCGAACCATTGTAGAAAACAATGTTTTAGTTTAATTATGAGGCTATGTTTATACTTTTGCCCGGAAGTATGGTTGTATCCCCTTTGCGGCCGTTTTTATATGTATAAGTAGTCTGAAAGATAGCAGTCGTTGGCTTCAGCCCCCACGCATATAATGCGGGGGTGTTCGCAAAAAATATGCTTAATCACACTTGATCCAACGTCTTGGTCCATTAAGGAGGTGATCGCATGTCGAACTAGGCAACCAGACTATATAGCTGTAACACTTTCGCTTAGCCATGGGAGTATAATGGTGGGGCTACTATGTAGCCCCTGGTACCTTCGTGTGCATCCGAATACGGGCGCGTGTGTACATGGCCGGGAAACGGACCTTCGTTAATGCGGAGGAATCTTTAGGGATTCCGGTGAGTCTTCGAGTGGTTGAACAGTCTCTCGCTGTATCATGACAGTCAGTTTTCGGCTTTCTACTAAGGCGCTCATACGGAATAACCAGGGCACAATCGTAGTAGTTCTCCTTTGGCCTGCCTTAGCCGGTGATAACGGAACGTAAGGCGGCAAACCCAGGAGCCAGGCAAACCCAACATTTGACCAAAGACATGATTCGGAGCTGATGCATATACGGCCAAACTCGTGACGCCGAACACTCCCAAGGGTATTCGGTCTTTGTAAAGGAAAAGAGGCTTGACAAGAGCCTATTATAAGCCCTTAATTCCTAGGTACGTGCAATTTAGTCTGTCGTGGCCAAATGCCAATAATGGCAGTATCCTCTATGGGTATAGAACCCATGGGATGGTTAAACAACAAGAGGCAGTAGAAAAGTTTACACCGGGGCTTAATATAAAAAGAAACCTGTTGAACGGGGCCCTGCTGCATGTCTGCGCTTTTGTCTCCGTTGTGCCGTATCCTAGAAGGGTCTCACGCGAACGTTGTCTGTAAAAAAAAAGAAAAACTCGTAGGAGAGTGCAACGTAAGTATGCGACTAATAATAGAAGTGTAAGATGTTGGCCTGCCAATAAGGTCGAGCCAAGTGTGGGGCTGTATTAAATATATATAGCCCCCGGTTTCCGTTATGGGATTACATATACGGTGCCCTGTTTGAATTTTATCCGGGCTAACGGACTCGTCTAACCGTGTTTGTGGTCGTAATGACTAGTCATGTTTTCTGATATTGGAGGCCTCTTATAGTCCGGCCGCTAGGGCCGTCGCGTGTTCCTCTGCGTGCGAAGAGCGCTCCGTTATTCCGCTAATGGTGATGACACCACGTGGACCGGGCATCTTGAGTGTAAGGTAGCCATAATGCGGCAATGCGTTGAAGCGGGCGAAGGCCGTTCTCCCAAGCAATGCGTGATAGCCGCTTTGGAAAGGTGCGATGGTGTAGAGCAGTTCTTCGCTTCTAGAGTTGCCTGGGGGGCCAAATATTATTTCCAGCGCGACTGAGCCCCTGCCATAGGCCTCAACGCCTGGTATCACCCCTTCAAAGCTGGTGTTGCTTTGTCTAATTCTGGATGGGTTTATCCCCATTCTGCGGACAGTGTCCTCATATATTAAATTGAGACTACTACCGCCGTCCATGAGGACATGGGTGAGACGGTATCCGTCGATTATTGGTTCAAGCACCAACGCCTGTGATCCTCCGCGCTGAATACTAGTTCGGCCGTCCATGTGGTCGAAAGTGATCGGACGAGAAAGTAATGAGATGTAGGTACGATGGGCTCTACATCGTGCGTGTCTATGGGCGCACGTCCATGTCTTCTCGTGGATGTGTGAGTCGCGTGGATCATGTTTACTGTTTTAACCTCTGGCGGGATTTTTTTCTGTCCCCCAGTGTTCGGCTGGCGAGGTTCATCCTCGTCTTTGCTTGGTGTGTCCCTCCCCTTGTGTTCGGCATTTAATTTGCCGGCCTGCTTGAAGACCCAGCACTCTCTATGGGTGTGGTTTGCAGGTTTCTCCGGGGTGCCATGAATTTGGCATAGTCTGTCCAGGACTCTGTTCAGACCGGACGGTCCCTCTTTACTTCCTTTGAATGGCTTCTTTTGGTGATTAGGTCGAGAGCCCCTAAATCCTGCGTTGATCGTCGTGTTATCCGGGCTCTCTTCCTTGTTTTGGCGTTTGTTTTTATTATGTCGTGGCTTCCCGTTTCCATCCCTTATTTCGGATGTGGTGGGGTCGTTGGTGCCTTTACGGGCCAGCCAGCTATCTTCACCCGTGCAAAAGCGGATCATACGGCTTGTTAAGGCTGCCATTGTCCTTGGCTTTTCTTGGCCGAGGTGTCTGGCAAGCCACTCGTCACGGATGATGTGTTTGAATGCCGCTAAGGCTTCGGCGTCCGGACAATCGACAATTTGATTCTTCTTAGTGAGGAATCTGTTCCAAAGCTTGCGGGCGGACTCTCCGGGCTGTTGGATTATGTGACTTAGATCGTCTGCATCCGGAGGCCGGACATAGGTCCCTTGAAAATTGGCCCTGAAAGCGTCTTTGAGTTCCTCCCAACTCCAAATTGAGTTTTCGGGGAGGCTTTTCAACCAGTGTCGAGCTAGTCCCTTCAACTTGAGGGGAAGGTATTTGATGGCGTGGAGGTCATCCCCACGAGCCATGTGAATATGCAGGATAAAATCCTCGATCCAGACCCCTGGGTTTGTGGTGCCGTCGTATGCTTCTATGTTCACACGTTTGAAGCCTTGTGGGAATTCATGGTCCAGTACTTCTTCGGTGAAGCACAGGGGGTGAGCAGCCCCTCTGTATCTGGACGCGCTGTGGCATGTAGTCAGCTGTTGTTGTGTCCGGAGTTTATTCCGGACTGGTATCTGGCTTGTGTGAGCGTTTGGGTGACCATATTCCTTCGCTGGGGTGTGTCTTTTAGGTCCATAGATGGACCTGGCTGCACCGGCCTTCTTATCCAGATGCTCACGTAGATCATGCGCAGTGTCCGCAGCCGCTCTGTTATGGTTGTGAAGCGGTACGTCTGGTTTCTTGGTCGAATTTTCTTTTGGTGGAACGGCCGCGTTGTCGAATTCTGGTAGTAGCTTGCGCTTCGGATAGCTTTACGTATGGCGGTCATCACCATATCTTTCTTTGGTGTCTAGCACTTTATTCCATCTTCGGCTAAGCTTTTCTTGTGCGACCTTGAGCCGTTGCTTCTGCTTTTTTAGACCTCTTGCGGTGGCCATAAGCTTTCTGTGGAGGTTGTCTCGTTACACTTGTTCGTCGGGGACGATGAATGCATCGTCGTCCGGACTGTCTTCCTGTTCTGGGGCGCCCTCATGAGCTCGTCCCTTCGGATCATTGTGATTGGTTATTTGCTCCGAACTTGATTTGGCATGACCTGGCTCATCCTGCTCCATCGCTGGGTCCATGTGGTCGTTGTTGCTTTCGGAGTTTGCGGGTATATCGACCCTTCTTGCGCTCTTGTCGCTATTTTTGCAATTGCTAGACTTTGAGCGGCGTCTGCGCCGTCTTTTTGGCTTTTGCCCGGGTGTTTTATCTTCCGGATTATCGTTGTCGTCCTTGTTGGGCATATCTACCATGTATATATCGTGTGACAAGGTAGTAGTCCCATGCCCCAGGGATTCTGGAGCTTCTCCTGCATTGTCGTCCATACCATCGATGTCTTCGGAGTCGAAGTCAAGCACGTCGGTTAAATCTTCGATCGTGGCAATGAAGTGGGTGGTGGGCGGGCACCGAATTCCTTCGTCGCCTGCTTCCCACTCGGGCCGTACATAGTTCGGCCCAGAGCCTCCTGACAAAGAGAGATACTTTAATGAGTTCAGCATGTCGTCAAAGGGCGAGTGCTGAAAGATGTTCGTAGTGGTAAACTCCATTACCGGAGCCCAACCTGGCTCGGCTGGCTCAAAAGCAAGCAGACCGGGACCAACGACCGGATACGAGTCCGGGGGCCCGGGGTTACAGGGCTCCACAAAGGTGAGACATGTGTTCGGCTCCACCGCCGATGAGTGTGCGGACTGCGTGGAGGGGCCCAGCCCTCCGTCCATAGGCAACACAACCTGCCCCGGATTTAGATCCGGGGCTGCTGTGGGGGTGATGTCCCGAGCATTGTCCAACAGCAGGTCTAGCCCATGCTCGTCGTGACTGTCCGACGCTCCTGGCACAGGCTCGAATCCGTCGAAGATCAAGTCTCCGCAGATATCTGCCGTGTAGTTCAAGTTTCCGAACCTGATCTAGTGGCCAGGGGCGAAGCTATCGATCTGCTCCAACTGGCCAAGCGATTTGGCCCGCAGTGCGAAGCCGCCGAACTTAAAGATCTGTCCGGGGAGAAAAGTCTCACCCTGGACCGTGTTGTTGACGATTGAAGACGCCATCAAGCCTCGAAGCGACGACACGGAGGAACTCTCAATGAAAGCACCAATGTCGGTGTCAAAACCGGCGGATCTCGAGTAGGGGGTCCCGATCTGTGCGTCTTAGGCTGATGGTAACAGGAAGCAAGGGACACAATGTTTACCCAGGTTCGGGCACTCTCGACGGAGGTAAAACCCTATTTCCTGCTTGACTAATATTGAAGATATGTGTAGTACAAGAGTAGATCTACCACGAGATCGTAGAGGCTAAACCCTAAGAGCTAGCCTATGATGGTATGATTGTAATTGTGATCAGCCTTCTAAGGACCATCCTCTCCGGTTTATATAGATATCGGAGAGCTAGGGTTTACATGGAGTTGGTTACAAGGAAGGAAACAAAATATCGGGATCGCCAAGCTTGTCTTCCACGCAAAGGAGAGTCCCATCCGGACACGAGCCGAAGTCTTGAGTCTTGTATCTTGACGCTTCTATAGTCCGGACGATGTATACAGTCCGACTGTCCGGATACCCCCTTATCCAGGACTCCCTCAAGCGGCACAAGGTAGAATAAAGAGCATACATTTTCCTGCAATTCAGTACTTCGGATTATTTAATGGAAAATTCATAGTAGGCAAGCAAGACTATAGTACACTTTGTGCACCAGACTTGAGCCTCATACGCGCTGCTCTTACCAGTGAAAGGAGTTATAATCTTGCAACGATTGTTGCATGCAGATTGCAACATAACTCTAGTAGTGGCTATTTCTATGGAGGAATTTATGCCATGCGTTTAGCACGAGAGCTGTGTGTTGTACCTTTGCCCTTTGACCTTATCCTACCCACGCAATATTTAGATTTTGATGTTGTAAAATTCAAAAGATCCTCAAGGGAAAAGTTCATGACTTCACTTACAATTTGTTGTTTAACCAAACTTCTATCATGCACACATATTTGCCTGTGCCGGCTCTTTTTGACTATCACACAAAGGAAGATATTTTGTTCTTGAGAGCGAGGCTCGAGCTCACAATGCAGCGGTGGAGGCAGCACGGCAGGCTGAGGCATCAACACCGAGGGCCTTCGTGAGCTACCACGCTAACTACCATCCATGCTACTAAGTGATTAACAAGTTAGGCCAAAAGCCTAAGCTTGGGGGAGTACGTATTCCCACCGGCATTACATTCATGTTCACACATTTCACTCCAGTTGTCGGTGTTCACGCTTTTTCATTGTATCATCCATGCTTAATTTATTTTTCTTGTTTTCTTCTTGTGTGTTTGAAAAACTCTGAGAAAATCCCAAAAATATGTTTCTTTCTTCTTTTTGATTTTTCTTCCTAGTGTAAATTATTATAGTACTAAAAATAAAACCCAAAAAGATTTCCTTGTTCTTCTTTTACTTGTTGGGAGCTCTCCCGTGTAAATAGTTTTTCTCGTTTTTGCTTTTCCCTTTTTCATTTGCTTGCTTTCAAAAAACCAAAAACTCCAAAATATTTTAGTGTGTTTCTCTGAATTTCCTCTTCTTTTATCGAGTCATATCAAGGAGAAGACCACGATGAAAATTTTGAGTGGTTCTCATTTACATTATTGTTGATCTAAGAAAGAGCCCATATTACCTTGTCCTCTCCTCTTGAAAAAAACGTTTGCAGATTCCATCTTAGTCCACAACATTCTTGCACTATTATTATTTCAAATCGTTCGGTCGTGCAAGTGAAAGGCAATGATGATGATATTAGATGAACTGGCCGTGGCAGAGAGAAACGGGTATGAACTCGACTTGTTCTGTTTTTGTAAATATGTTTAACCTAGTATCCATGCTTCAGCCTATTATGATCAAACATGTTTGCTATGACAATTAGAGATTATAGTTCTCATGCCATGCATAAGTAGCTAGGAGTGAATAATGACTTACCTTGGATATCAACATTGCCTTAAAATGATTGTGATGTAGTATGATGATATGGTATCCTCCTCTGAATGTTCGAGTGGCTTGACTTGGCACATGTTCATGCATGTAGTTGAATCAAAATTAACATAGCCTCTATGATATTTATGTACATGGTATTCATATCCTACTCATGCTAGTATCCAATGTTACTTATGCATAATGCATGTTCATGACCGTTGTTGCTCTCTAGCTAGCCGCTTCTCAACCTATTTTCTAGCCTTCGCCTGTACTAAGTGGGAACTCTGCTTGTACATCAAAAACCCGAAACCCAAGTTATTCCAGATGGGTCCACCATACCTACCTATGTACGATATTACCCTATCGTCCTAAGTAAATTTGCATGTGCCACCTCTAAAAACTTCAAATAAATATCCCTTTTGTGTGCCTGGATCGTTCATGGAATGGCAGGAGGTAGTCGATATCTTCCATGCTAAGCGGGTTATTCTTAGGTCGAGTGTTTATTCACTCGCCATCGCGTGAGAAAATGGCGGTAATAGGGATGCCAAGTCCCAAACTACAAAAAGAAAAGAGCTTAGAAATAATCAAAGAAAAACTCCCAATGGACTCATAACCTTTACATTTCCGCTTGGCAACCGCCACTAGCGTGCTTAGCATGGAAGATATTGACAACTGATGGTCGTGAAGTGAATAAGAAGGGTGCATGTCTCAAAATATCATTTACCACTGTTTTAAAAACTTGAGCTATGACACCTCTGCAAATCACTGCTTCCCTCTGCGAAGGGACTATCTATTTACTTTTATGTCGTGTCATCACCTTCTCAAATAAGCACCAGAACTTGAGAGCACTACTGTCATGCTGATGCATTGTGTATAGCTAATGTTGGATGCATGATGATTGGATCTTTTCTACCATGAATTACAATGTTTAGTCGTTGCTTGAACTTTGGGGTGCTCTGCATTTATGTTTTGCGGTCTCAGAAAGGGCTAGTGAGATACCACTATTGTCATATTATATCATGGTTGTTTTGACAACGTGTTGCTATTTGAGATATCTTATTATCGCTCTCTAGTTGTTAATGTCATTGATATGAGTTAATATAACTTTCAAGAGTTATTGTTGACATGGTTAGTTATACTCCTTGCTGAAAACCTTGGTGATGTTTAAACATATTTACGAAACAAGAGCAAAACAGTTCATAAAAGTTTTTCTTTTTCACTTTCAGTTTATCAACTGAATTGCTTGAGGACAAGCAAAGGTTTAAGCTTGGGGGAGTTGATACGTCTCCAATGTATCTAGTTTTCCTAATGCTTTTCCTCTTGTTTTGGACTCTAATTTGCATGATTTGAATGAAACTAACCCTGGACTGACGATGTTTTCAGTAGAACTACCATGGTGTTATTTTTGTGCGGAAATGAAAGTTCCCGAAATGGAACAAAACTTTGCGAGGATTTTTTATATCAAATAAGAGAATTTCTGGAGCCAGGAGGTACCTGAGGGGAGGGCACCTGGGTGGGCACAACCCACCAGGGCGCGCCATCCCCGCAGGCGCCCCCTAGTGGGTGCTGCCTACCTGGTGGCCCCGCTGACCCTCAAACCGATTGTATAAAATCCCATATTTCCAGAAAAAAAATCAGGGAGTAAGAATTATCGCGTTTCACGAGACGGAGCCACCGCCAAGCCCTGTTCTTCCTCGGGAGGTCAGATCTGTAGTCCATTTGGGGCTCCAAAGAGGGGGTTCTTCGATCTTCGTCATCACCAACACATCTCCATCGCCAATTCCATGATGCTCCCCACCGGGAGTGAGTAATTCCTTCGTAGGATCGCTAGTCGGTGAGGAGTTGGATGAGATTAATCATGTAATCTAGTTAGTTTTGTTAGGGCTTGATCCCTACTATCCACTATGTTCTGAGATTGATGTTGCTATGACTTTGCCATGCTTAATGCTTGTCACTTTGGGACCGGGTGCCATGATTTCAGATCTGAACTGTTTATGTTATCACCATTATATCCATGTTCTAGATCCTATCTTGCAAGTTATAGTCAACTACTACGTGTGATGATCCGGCAACCCCGAAGTGACAATAATTGGGACCACTCCCGGTGATCACTGTAGTTTGAGGACTTCATGTATTCACCGTGTGTTAATGCTTTGTTCCAGTTCTCTATTAAAAGGAGGCCTTAATATCCCTTAGTTTTCAATAGGACCCCGCTGCCATGGGAGGGTAGGACAAAAGATGTCATGCAAGTTCTTTCCATAAGCACATCTGACTATTTAAGGAATACATGCCTACATTATACTTACGAACTGGAGCTAGTGTCGTATCGCCCTAGGTTATAACTGTCTCATGAAGAATATCGTCCAACGAGTCACCGATCAAATGCCTACGAATTTATCATATATTGCTCTTGCTAAGTTACTACTGTTGCTACTGCTATCATTACTGCTACAATATCACTTCTATCACTTTTACTGTTACCGTTACTATTGCTGCTATCATCAAAACTATCATACTACTATGCTACTAACCACTTTGCTATAGATAATTAATCTCCAGGTGTGGTTGAATTGAAAACTCAGCTGCTAATACCTTCAAATATTCTTTGGATCCCCTTCTGTCAAATCTATAAATTTGGGTTGAATACTCTACCCTCAAAAACTGTTGCAATCCCCTATACTTGTGGGTTATCACTAACCAGACGTACAGTTGTCACAGCAACTGGAACTGGTCTACCAAATCCTTGTCTTCACCAAGCAACTTGTTATATTCCCTACTCTCATTACTCTTCAGTTTGTCTTCGTGAAGTCATTGCTTGCCTGCCTGATTCATTTGACTTCACTCTGTGAAGACTTATATCTATTTGGTTTCGTACTGTCTTCCATCCTAACCTGTCTACCTAGCTGCAGTTAGTCTTCGTGCTTTCACTGTATTGTATGCTTGTCTAGTGCTTTCCTACTGTAGCTTTCATTCTGCTACTTACTATATAGGTTCAATTTGCGTGTTTTGAAGACTCTCATAAAAATCGCCTATTCACCCCCCTCTAGTCGATAACTAGCACTTTCAATTGGTAAAAGAGCAAGGTACTCCCTTGTTCTGTGTGATTTAGTTTAACCACCTGGAGTTTTAGCTATGTCGACTACAGGTATAACCAAGGTCTCCGTTGCGTGCCCCGTCTTCGATGGCACTGATTACCCCTACTGGAAGAATAAGATGCACATGCATCTTGAAGACATTGATGTCGATCTCTAGTATGTCATCAAGACCGGCGTTCCCAAAGTTGCTGAAGGTGTCACCGCTAATAATGTCAAGAGATTTACGCAATTGGACTCAACCGCCAAGAACATCTTCTATGGTCATCTGACCAAAGGGCAGTATGGCCGTGTGAGTGCACTGGAAAGTGCAAAGCTGGTCTGGGACTAGATGTCCAAGGTCAACGAAGGCGACTCAACTTAGAGAGGCTCAAGGATTGATGTTCTTCGCAATCTCTTCAATCGCTTCAAGAGAAATGACAATGACAATTCCTAGCTCACGTTTGATCGCCTGACTGATATCACTAATGAGCTTCATGCTTCGGCGCCACTGAGACCACAAAGCATGAGATCATGAAGAAGCTTCTGAGATCACTTGACACCTCATTTAACACCTTAGCCCTGATGATACAAGAACGTCCTGACTTCAAAGATCTCGATCCGTCTGATATACTTGAGAGGCTCAACACAAATGAGTTCCAGCTATCTGAGAAGCGTGATATCTATGGTCCCAACTATGGTTGAACCCGTGCCCTGAAGGCAAAGGTTGTTTCCTCATCTGAAGAAGAGTCTGGATGTAGGTCTGGTGATCCTGAAGAACTTGGCAAAGAGCTTGCAATGCTTGTGAGGAAGTTCCAAAAGTTCTCCAAGAAGAATCGATTCAGCAAGCCTTCAAGATCTAGCTCAAAGAACGATGAGGCTTCATCATGTGGCTACAAGTAGAGAACTTGCCACAAATGCAAGAAGACTGGCCACTACATCTCTGAGTGTCCTTAGTGGGATAAGGAATCAAAGAAGAAGAAGAAGAAGAAGAAGAAGAAGAAGAAGAAGAAGAAGAAGAAGAAGAAGAAGAAGAAGAAGAAGAAGAAGAAGAAGAACAAGGAATATGATTTTGATGACAAGAAAAAGAAGAAATCGTCAAAATCTTCTTCAAAGTCTTTGTCAAAGTCTTCATGTCACAAGAAGACCTCATCAAGCAAGGCTCGTGCATTTATTGGCAAGGAGATGGATTCAGAGGAGTCTGCTTTTGAGGAGGCGGAGGTGGAGTCCCAGGAGGAGTCTGATTCAAGCGTGGCAAGCTTGGTTCTGGGGTCATCTTTCGTCGCCAAGTCCATCTTCAAACTGAAGACAATGGTCACGACGTTAAAGCCAAAGCTGATGATGATGAAGACTCTGCTCCAACCTACAACTTCATAGCACGTGGTGTCGGATTTCGGGATCCGGCAACTTGTGAGAGGTTCGAACACTAGGGTGCGTGCGGAGATCTCAACCTGTCCAGCTTGCCTACTTGCGATCCTCCCTAGCCTAGCGCGAAGAGCTCACAGAGATACAAAGACACAGAGATTTATACTAGTTCGGGCCACCGTTGTGGTGTAATACCCTACTCCAGTGTGGTGTGGTGGATTGCCTCGAGGGACTATGAGTGAACTAGTTACAAGGATGAACAAGCATCGGGAGGTGAGGTGTTCTTGAGCTGGTGTGGTGCTTGGGGTGGAATCGATCCCTCTCTATGGTGGTGGCTAAGTCCTATATATAGTCACCCTGGTCCTCTTCCCAAATATGAGCGGGAAGGGATTCTACAATGGCGGGATTTGAAAGGGGACAAGTAGTACAGTCTATCCTGACAAAAGTATTCATCACCTGCGAAAAGCCTCTGGTCGTGACGCCGCGGTGGGCTCGATGATGACCTCCGTCCTGCCGTCCTGGCGGTCCTAGTCTTGTTGCACCGGAATGGAAACCTTTGGTTGATTCCTCGGGACTCCGCGCCTGTGGCTTGCCTCCCTCGCACCGAAGAGGAAACCTACGCTCTGCACCTGCCTGGCGCCCGCCTGGCCTTCATCATCATGGCTCACGTCAGCTTAGCCTCATGAGGTAGCTGCATAGATCTCTCCGCCCCTTAGGAGCCCTAATGAGGAGGCCAACTCCTTTAGGGGTCTTAGCATTGCACGCCTTGCGAGGCTTGGCCCCTCCCGAGGTTCTTGTGGTGTTGATGTCGAAGCTGGGTCGTACCAGGCCGTCGACGGAGCCACGTGGTGGGCCGCAGGCAGGCAGGACTGGATACCCCAAAATCCAGGACGCCAAGTGTAGCCCCCGGGCCCAAGGCGCGCTCTGACTTGGCTTCTAGGTGAAGACAAGGAGAAAGTGGCATTGATTGGACGTGGGCGACTCCGCTTCCCCATGCTGCCTCGGCAACTGCTCGACATGACTAGTCGATGCTGCATGGAGGGGCTCATGATGGCGCAAGGTCGTGGAGGCCGGCGGTTGGCCTCCCTTGACTATAAATGTCAGAGAGGGGCAGAGCCCCCTGTCTATCTTCCCTTCATCTTGCTCCCGCTTGCTTCTTTCCTCTTCGTCTTGCTCCCACGGCGTCGCCAAAGAGGTTCTCAGCGGCCGAGAAAGGGAAAGCCCCCAAGGAGGGGCCAGCCTCCCCTCCTCCCAAGAGGGGCCGTGGCCGTCCCCGCAAGCATCCTGTTGTCCCTCCGGCAGCATCCAGGGGCGCGGGCATGCACCCCCCAAGGCGGTGTTGCACCGGGCGCCCATGATGGCACCTCTTCCTGCGGCGGGGGCTACCGGCCCCGGAGCAGCCCCCATGACAAAGGGAGGCGCGCCGTGATTGTGCGCCCGCCTCGGTCGCGCTTTTCTTCACTGGAGGTGCTCCCCGAGTTCATGGTGTGGTCGGAGAACCCGGCTGGCACCTCGCTCCGGCTCCCTCGCTTCTTCTCCGGCGAGCTTCCTTCTCGGGGCTTGTTGGCCTCTGGCTGCATGCTGATGGGTGCTGCAGCAGAGCCTCGTGGGTCAGCACCAAGGTTTTCGCCTCCGGCAGCGTTGTGCTGACCCATGGCTGGCAGACTTTCGCCCGCACGCATGGCCTGGGCGAAAGGTGCACCCTCCACTTCAAGTACGACGGCCTGGTGACCCTCTACGTGAGGGTGTTTAGGGGAGACGGCAGCCGCATGGGGTGCTGCCCGGAGGAGAGCAGCGACAACGACGGTGGCGACGACGAACTTGGCCTTGGCGACGCGCGCTCCTCCTCTCGCGATGGCATCTCTTCCTCGGACAAGAGCTCGAGCAGCGGTGGCTACGACCAGCCTCTGCACCGTTGTGCTCGTGTCGAGGACACCGATGGCTTGTCCCGTCGCGGCGCTCTAGTGAAGCAGGAGAGGAGCCCAGCCTGAAGCTGGGGGCCGGCGAACTTGGGCTCAAGACCGGTGTGTAACGCTACGGATCCGATGCGCCAGGTGTCTTCCAGCTATTCGCCTTCGTTGCCATGTCATTGCTTGCGTGTTGCATTTTGCCATGTCATCATCTTCATTTCATCTGCATGTTTTTAAAACTTGCATCCGTTTGGGTCCCCCCGGTTCTCTCCGTTTTCCGTTCTGAGCCCGACCACTCTAGCACGTGCCTCGTCGCCCCTCTCAGACCTTGTTTCGTGAGCGGGAGTAAAACATTCTCGGAATGGGCCGAGGTTTGCCGAGTGGCCTTGGTATAGCACCGGTAGACCGCCCATCAAATTTCGTTCCATTTGGAGGTCGTTTGATGGCCCAACGGTTAACCGCGTAGCCCGAAACCCCCTTCTCTTTGCAGCCCAACCCCTCTTCACCACAGCCCATGAGCCCATACAAACCCCCTCCATGCTCTCGACCGTTCGATCATGATCGTGTGGGCGAAAACCGCACATCATTTGGACTCTCCTAGCTCCCTCTACCTATAAATATGTGTGCCTCCCCGAAATTCTCGGTCTAAACCCTAACCTTCTTCCCTCCGCGCCGCCGGACACATCTTACCCGCCAGCTGGACATGTCCACCGCCCGCAGCCACCTCACTCCGGCCACTCCCAAGCCGCCACGTCACCCCGCCGCCACTCCCCTCCACTCGCGTCGCGCCACGTCACCCCGCCGCCGCTCCCCTCCACTCGCATCGCGCC
>NC_041383.1:453765411-453849442 GCF_002162155.2 Triticum dicoccoides
CGCGCGCCTCATCGTCGGACCCGGTCGCCTCCGCCTGCCGGCGACGACCTTGCCCCGCCGCCCCGCTCCAGTGGCGCCGCCGCTGCTTGCCTCGCCCCGGAGCTCGCCGGCCTCCTCTGATGCGCCTCCCCGCCACCCCCTCGTCACCTCCGGCGACCTCGCCGCCGCCGGAGGCCGCCCCATCCTAGATCCGGCCGTGTGGGATGAGATCCACCCGGTCCCGAACCAAACGGCGCCCCAAGACTCCCCTGGATCCCTCCATCCCGGATCCCGCTATCCCGGGTTGACTTTTTCCGCGAGGTGATTTTCTGCTGTCTAAAAATCTTACATTCTGGTGCCATGTTTGACATGCCATAACTTTGTCTGTGGTGATCCGTTTCATGCGCATGATATAGCAAAATGTTCATCATGAGATGCTCTTCCTTTTGTTTTATTGTGCCATGCTTGTTTGAGTCCATATTGATGCCCTAATTGTCGTTGCAAGAGTGCTCTATGATGTAATCTGCTGTCTGTTAGCAGAACTTGCTGTTTTGTATTTTTCATTGCATTTTGTGTGTGCATCCTATGAGATTGATGTCTACATGAGGTTTGAGCTACAACATGCCATCTTTACAGTGGTGCAATCCATGTATTTCTGTGAGTCTTGTAGTGAGTGCATCGAGCTCGTGAAGTAAGGTACTTGATGTTGATGTTTTGCTAGGCTAAATCTGCTATATCATGATGCTATGTAAACCTGCTGCTACAAGTCATTCTATGCATAATCTCGAGATGTTCACTAAGTATGTTTTGTTATACATGTCATGCTCTATACATCCATGCCACTTTTTTCATTTATAGCCAGCTGTAGCTTGTTGTTATCTTGCTCTCAAATTGCTAATAATGTTGTTGTCATTCTGTTAACATTAAGTTCAGTTTTGCCATGTGCTTTGCTAGTGATCCATGTACCCTATGAACTTGCTCTTTCCATGATTAGCTTCATAAACATGTGATCTTACTGTTGGTCACCTTGTCATGCCATGGGTTTCCCTGTGTTGAGTTTTACAAGCTCAATAACATGCCTACTTATTGTTGTTCCTGCCATAACTGAATTTGTCATATCATTTGCCATGTTTGCATGGATGCTACCATCTTTTCTGTTGATCTTTGGGGTTAGTTCAGTAAGGGAGTTTTGTTCTTTGTCTTTGGTACTAGCATGCATGCCTTTGTTTGCCATGTTAAGTTCCTGTAGCATGTTGTTTGATAGCTCTAAACATTGCAACCTGATGTTATTTCTGCTAAGTCTGAAACTCTTATTATTTGCAATTTTGCCATGTCCTTTTGAGCATGTTCTATTGTTTTCTGGAGATATCTCAGTGTTCATGTTTTGTCATGCTTTACCTGTACATCATGTCCATGGCTTTTGTTCTTATGTTGAGGAGTTGTAGCATATAGTTTTGATGCTTGCTAGATGCCTAGTTGCTGTTTTGGGTAGCTTGTCCTCTAAATTTGTATAGTGTGTGTGTGTTGAACCGTTGCTCCGTTTTGAGTGTGCTCTATATGAAACTTGCTTGATTTTGCATGAAGTTTCATATTATCATGTTGAATCCTTGTTTTGAGAGTGTTGCTTGATGTTTGAATGCATTCTGCATCAATGCCATGCTTATCATGTTTTGCTCATATCTTCTAGGTCGTAGCTCCGAACTAAATGTACTTTATATGTAACTTGACTAGAAATTCGTGTAGATCCTCTTGGTGCTCTTTAACTTTCTGTTGAACAACTTCAATTTAATTTTTGTTCAGATCTGGACCAATTTCGAAATTTGCATATGAGGACTTACCGGATTTGTTATATGTTGATTCCGGCCTCATTTAAACTTGCTTTGATGTGTTGCTCTTGTATGCATCATCTCTTGCCATGAGTAACTTCATGTAGTATTTTCTTGAATCATACTTGGTTGAGCATCATGTCATGTCCATGTGTGGTGTGTTTACCATGTTGTGTGCTTCTTCTCGATAGTTCCTGTTTCATTGCGATCGTGAGGATGCGTTCGTCTATGCTTGGTTCGTCTTTGTGGCTTCATCTTCTTCATGGACTCGTTCTTCTTCCTTGCGGGATTTCAGGCAAAATGACCGTCACCCTGGATCTCACTACTAGCATTGCTATGCTAGTTGCTTCGTTCTATCGCTATGCTGCGCTACCTATCACTCGTTCTTCAAGCCTCCCGATTGCCATGTCAGCCTCTAACCTTTTTCACCCTTCCTAGCAAACCGTTGCTTGGCTATGTTACCGCTTTTGCTCAGCCCCTCTTATAGCGTTGTTAGTTGCAGGTGAAGTTGAAGATTGCTCCATGATGGACAGGATTACGTTGGCATATCACAATATCTCTTATATTATTTAATGCATCTATATACTTGGTAAAGGGTGGAAGACTCGGCCTTATGCCTGGTGTTTTGTTCCACTCTTGCCGCCCTAGTTTCCGTCATACCTGTGTTATGTTCCTTGATTTTGTGTTCCTTACGCGGTTGGGTGATTTATGGGACCCCCTTGACAATTCGCTTTGAATAAAACTCCTCCAGCAAGGCCCAACCTTGGTTTTACCATTTGCCTCACCACCACCTACTTTTCCCTTGGGAGTCGCTCTCTCGAGGGTAATCTTTATTTTACCCCCACCCCCCCCCCCTCGGGGACAATGCTTCTCTAAGTGTTGGTCCAAACTAGAGCCACTAGCATCGCCACCTCGAGGGCTGGTTTTAGTTGTACGTAGTGTTCATCCGGTGTTGCCCTGAGAACGAGATATGTGTCGCTCCTATCGGGATGTCGGCGCATCGGGCGGTCTTGCTGGACTTGTTTTACCATTGCCGAAATGTCTTGTAAATCGGGATTCCGAGACTGATCGGGTCTTCATGGGAGAAGGAATATCCTTCGTTGACCGTGAGAGCTTGTGATGGGCTAAGTTGGGATACCCCTGCAGGGTATAAACTTTCGAGAGTCGTGCCCGCGGTTATGTGGCAAATGGGAATTTTTCAATGTCCGGTTGTAGATAACTTGACACCAGATACGAATTAAAACGCATCAACCGCGTGTGTAGTCGTGATGGTCTCTTCTCGGTGGAGTCCGGGAATTGAACACGGTTTTGGGTTATGTTTGATGTAAGTAGGAGTTCAGGATCACCTCTTGATCATTGCTAGCTTCACGTCCGTTCCGTTGTTTCTCTTCCCGCTCTCATTTGCGTATGTTAGCCACCATATTTGCTTAGTCGCTGTAGCAACCTCACCACTTTACCCCTTCCTTTCCCATTAAGCTTTGCTAGTCTTGATACCCATGGTAATGGGATTGCTGAGTCCTCGTGGCTCATAGATTACTACAAAAACAGTTGCAGGTACAGGTTATGCGATGATCATGATGCGAGAGCGATGCTTGCTTGTTTTGGGAGTTCTTCTTCTGCTTCTTCTTCGATCAGGGGATAGGTTCCAGGTCGGCAGCCTGGGCTAGCAGGGTGGATGTCGTTTGCGTTTCTGTTTGTGTTTCATCCATAGTCGGATGGTGCTCTTATGTAAGATGATGTTGTATTCATGTGGCATTGTATGCCTTTTGTATGTATCCCCATCTATTATGTAATGTTGATGTAATGATATCCACCTTGCAAAAGCGTATCAATATGCGGTTCTATCCTTGGTGGGACCTTTGAGTCTCTTTAGGATAGTATCGCATATTGGGCGTGACAAGTTGGTATTAGAACCTCGACCGACCTTAGGAGCCCTCCCTTGTTTGATCGTGTAGCTTGGCCACTGTCGAGTCTAGAAGAAAAACTTTTCGGAGTCTAATTATATCGGAGGGTAGGAATTCTTTTTACTCCTCAGCCCCTTCGTCGCTCTGGTCAGGAATCTTGACGTAGGTGTTTTGAATTACTCCTCTTCCCCTTCAAATTTTTCTTTAGGATCACGCAGTTGGTTTTTCGATCGTTGGTTCTTAGCTATTTCTTCCGGTGCATTTTCTCGTCAAGACGATTTGACCCTATTTGTTTTTGCAAGTTCAATCCTCAGTTGTTTTATTTTCCCACCCGCCCACGCTTTTCTTCTCGGAGCCGGAGTCCGTAATCGAGTATCCATCCTACTCGTGTGAAGCATTTGCATTCTTTCAACAAGTGTTTCCTATTAAAGTTATTCATCCGTTTTTCCCCTTCCAAGTTGCCTTTGTTTTTCCCACCCTCCCACCCTTTTTCTTCCCGGAGTCTGAGTCTCTTTCGACCATCAGTGTCATTTGTGCGGAGCCTCTTCAGTCTTTCCTCAATTGTCTCAACTGGTGAATTCTCATCAAGTTAATCGTTGTTCGTCTCATTTTCTTTCCCGGTGGTTTCAATTCAAGCTTTTTCATTGTTGCTCATATTCCTGTCCTCGACTCAAGTGCTTTCTTTGCTCGCTCGCCTCTCGCCAGTTTATCCTTATGGTGTGCTCAAGTCATCTCAGGAGATTCGTCAGTGTTCCAATTAATTCGTGGTCGTCACCTCATTCAAATATTTCAATTGTTCCGATGCATCATCTATCTTTTCAACAATCCTTTTCAACGGTGTTATCTCTCAAGTGGGCCCTAACCCACAGGTCTTTTCCCAGGATCTTACCTGACTCTTCTAATTATTCTGGAGCCATTCCTAATTCTTTCTGGAGTTTGACGTAAGAATGAATTTCATCAGTCAGATGCCTTTCCAAGATCGATTTCAAATCATTTCATTGTTGGCTCAACCTCTTTGCTTTCCATTTTACCGGGGTGCCTTAACAATTTTGGTGGTGTTCCTCGTCGTCATTCTCTACAATTGAAGACCGAAGAATAGTTTTTCCTCTAAATCTTGTCTATTCTCTCAAAGTTTCGTGGTTCCAGCTTCATGTTATCCTCTTGAATTATTCCATTGGTCAGATATTCTTTTCCTTACCCATCCAGAGTATGTCAGAAGTTGTTTTCCCGTTTCTTTTCACCGGAGGCCACCATTCCAGAAGAATTCTTCATCCTCAAATTTCGGCTACAGTTATCCATTTAACCCAATGCTTCGTTCAAATGTTCGTTAATCAGCTCGAGTTCTTCCCATTCTCTTGTATCTAAATCCCCTCAAGCATATTTGCCTTCTAATTCTTTCTGGTGATTCATTATCTTTCGGCAGTCATTTTCGAATTCTTATGGTGGTTCCTTCAGATTCCATTCCCCTTTGTTATCATTTTAATCCATTCATTCTTTCCAATCCCACCGGTGGTTCATGAGGACCTTCTCAAGTCTGCGATATGTCACTTCTCAATCCTTTTCAAGAAGAATAAGTTGCATGCCAAATCCGTTTGTCATCAATTAAATTGGATGAGGATAAGCATAACGTAATTCTTATTCTTACTTCATCATCGTCAAGTAATCCCATCCTTCAGAGTTTGTTCGTGAGGAAAAATTCTAGTTCCAAGTGTTCTCATCTTTTCTTTTCCGGAGTTCAAATTTCCTCGGCCATTTCGTCGGAACCTCCATCTAAATCACCGCAAGCTTTAATCTTATTTTTTCCATCCTTCATTTCTATCTCATCATCCTTTTGTCACCGGAGTTCTTCATGGGGTTCTTCATGATTTAATTCATTCTTCAAGAGTTCATCAAGATTTTGTTGGAGGAGTTCAAGCATCTTTTCTTCTCGCGTCTCGAAGTGCAAATAATTCTTCATTTTCTTCTGAAGTGGAGTTTTGCATTCATTCTTCTCAGATATTCAAGCATTTGGTTGTGGCATAATTTCACCTCAAGTTTTGAGTTGTTTTTGGATAAGTCCACAACAAGCTTATTCTTTCGTTGTTGATTTTCTCAACAACTCCATTCAATCCATCCTTCTAAGTTCTTTTCATTCCATTATTTCAATTCTTCCAGAGGCATTGCGTTGTTCATCTCATCAAGCGCCATCCCATCTTGTGAAGTTCGTGTTCTATTCCTCCATGTTTCAACCGGAGTGCTGCCTAAATCCTTTCAGTCTTATTTGTTTCTTATCTCATTCTAACCGGAGTGGTTTCATAGTCTATCTGATTCCGTGATCTTTCGATTCCTGTCATTCTCGTCACTCCTCTCTTCTTCTCGAGTGCTCTCGATTCTTTGCTTCTTCTCTTGAGTTCTTGTTTCACCTCATCCCTTTTCCCTTCCGTCTCGGTCCTAAGATCTCGGGACGAGATCTCTTGTTAGTGGAGGAGTGTTGTAACGCCCCGGATCCGATGCGCCAGGAGTCTTCTAGCTATTCACATTCGTTGTCATGTCATTGCTTGTGTGTTGCATTTTGCCATGCTGTCATCTTCATTTCATCTGCATGTTTTTTAAAACTTGCATCCGTTCGGGTCCCCCGGGTTCTCTCCGTTGTCCGTTCTGAGCCCGACCACTCTAGCACGTGACCCGTCGCCCCTCTCAGACCTTGTTTCGTGAGCGGGAGTAAAACATTCTCAGAATGGGACGAGGTTTGCCGAGTGGCCTTGGTATAGCACCAGTAGACCGCCCGTCAAATTTCGTTCAATTTGGAGGTCGTTTGATGCCCCAACGGTTAACCGCGTAGCCTGAAACCCCTTCTCTTTGCAGCCCAGCCCCTCTTCACCACAGCCCGTGAGCCCATCCAAACCCTCTCCATGCTCTCGGTCGTTCAATCATGATCGTGTGGGCGAAAACCGCACCTCATTTGGACTCTCCTAGCTCCCTCTACCGATATATATGTGTGCCTCCCCGAAATTCTCGGTCTAAACCCTAACCTTCTTCCCTCCGCGCCGCCGGACACATCTTCCCCGCCGGCCGAACATGTCCGCCGCCCGCAGCCACCTCACTCCGGCCACTCCCAAGCCACCACGTCACCCCGCCGCCGCTCCCCTCCACTCGCGTCGCGCCATGTCACGGCCGCCAGCGCCCCACATGGCCTCCGCCGCCTGGGGCCCAGATCCGGCCCGCCCCGGGGCCGAACCGGGCCTCGCCAGGCCCGCTGGCCGCCGCCCGCGCCCCCGCGCGCCTCTGCCGCAGCTCCGCCGCCCTCCGCGCTGGTGGCCTCGCCCCGCCGCCACCTCCGGCGTCCCCGACCTCGCCTCCGCGGACCCGCCTCCTCCCATCGCGACCCCGCTGCCCTCGGCCATCGCCGCCCTTCGTCGGCGCCCCGCGCCGCCGCCGTCCGCTGGCCGGGCGCCGCACGCCTCGTCGCCGGACCCCGTCGCCTCCGCCTGCCGGCGACGACCTTGCCCCGCCGCCCCCCTCCAGCGGCGCCGCCGCCGCTTGCCTCGCCCCGGAGCTCGCCGGCCTCCTCTGCCGCGCCTCCCCGTCGCCCCCTCGTCACCTCCGGCGACCTCGCCGCCGCCGGCGGCCGCCCCGTCCCAGATCCGGCCGGGTGGGATGAGATCCACCTGGTCCCGAACCAAACGGCGCCCCGAGACTCCCCTGGATCCCTCCCTCCCGGATCCCGCTGTCCCGGGTTAACTTTTTCCGCGAGGTGATTTTCTGCTAAGTCTCGAAAATCTTGCATTCTGGTGCCATGTTTGACATGCCATAACTTTGTGTGTGCTGCTCCGTTTCATGCGCATGATATATCAAAATGTTCATCATGAGATGCTCTTCCTTTTGTTTTATTGTGCCATGCTTGTTTGAGTCCATATTGATGCCCTAATCTTCGTTCCAAGAGTGCTATATGATGTAATGTTCTGTCTGTTAGCAGAACTTGCTGTTTTGCATTTTTCATTGCATTTTGTGTGTGCATCCTATGAGATTGATGTCTACATGAGGTTTGAGCTACATCATGCCATCTTTACAGTGGTGCAATCCATGTATTTTTGTGAGTCTTGTAGTGAGTGCATCGAGCTCGTGAAGTAAGGTACTTGATGTTACTGTTTTGCTAGGCTAAATCTGCTATATCATGATGCTATGTAAACCTGCTGCTACAAGTCATTCTATGCATAATCTGGAGATGTTCACTAAGTATGTTTTGTTATAAATGTCATGCTCTATACATCCATGCCACTTTTTTCATTTATAGCCAGTTGTAGCTTGTTGTTATCTTGCTCTCAAATTGCTAATAATGTTGTTGTCATCCTGCTAAATTAAGTTCAGTTTTGCCATGTGCTTTGCTAGTGATCCATGTACCCTATGAACTTGCTCTTGCCATGAGTAGCTTCATAAACATGTCATCTTATTGTTGGTCACCTTGTCATGCCATGTGTTGCCCTGCGTTGAGTTGTACAAGCTCAATAACATGCCTACTTATTGTTGTTCCTGCCATGTCTGAATCTGTCATATCATTTGCCATGTTTGCATGGATGCTACCATCTTTTCTGTTGATCTTTGGGATTAGTTCAGTAAGGGAGTTTTGTTCTTTGTCTTTGGTACTAGCATGCCATGCCTTTGTTTGCCATGTTAAGTTCCTATAGCATGTTGTTTGATAGCTCTAAACATTGCAACCTGATGTTATTTCTGCTAAGTCTGAAACTCTTATTATTTGCAATTTTGCCATGTCCTTTTGAGCATGTTCTATTGTTTTCTGGAGATATCATAGTGTTCATGTTTTGTCATGCTTTACCTGTACATCATGTCCATGGCTTTTGTTCTCATGTTGAGGAGTTGTAGCATATAGTTTTGATGCTTGCTAGATGCCTAGTTGTTGTTTTGGACAACTTGTCCTTTAAACTTGTATATTGTGTGTGTTGAACCGTTGCTCCGTTTTGAGTGTGCTCTATATGAAACTTGCTTGATTTTGCATGAAGTTTCATATTATCATGTTGAATCCTTGTTTTGAGAGTGTTGCTTGATGTTTGAATGCATTCTGCATCAATGCCATGCTTATCTTGTTTTGCTCATATCTTCTAGGCCATAGCTCCGAACTAAATGTACTTTATATGTAACTTGACTAGAAATTCGTATAGATCCTCTTGGTGCTCTTGAACTTGCTGTTTAACAACTTCAACTTAATGTTTGTTCAGATCTGGACCAATTTCGAAATTTGCATATGAGGACTTACCGGATTTGTTATATGTTGATTCCGGCCTCATTTAAACTTGCTTTGATGTGTTGCTCTTCTATGCATCATCTCTTGCCATGAGTAGCTTCATGTAGTATTGTGTTGCATCATACTTGGTTGAGCATCATGTCATGTCCATGTGTGGTGTGTTTACCATGTTGTGTGCTTCTTCTCGATAGTTCCTATTTCGTTGCGATCGTGAGGATTCGTTCGTCTACGCTTGGTTCGTCTTCGTGGCTTCATCTTCTTCATGGACTCGTTCTTGTTCCTTGCGGGATTTCAGGCAAGATGACCGTCACCCTGGATCTCACTACTATCATTGCTATGCTAGTTGCTTCGTTCTATCGCTATGCTGCGCTACCTATCACTCGTTCTTCAAGCCTCCCGATTGCCATGTAAGCCTCTAACCTTTTTCACCCTTCCTAGCAAACCGTTACTTGGCTATGTTACCGCTTTTGCTCAGCCCCTTTTATTGCGTTGTTAGTTGCAGGTGAAGTTGAAGATTGCTCCATGATGGACAGGATTATGTTGGCATATCACAATATCTCTTATATTATTTAATGCATCTATATACTTGGTAAAGGGTGGAAGACTCGGCCTTATGCCTGGTGTTTTGTTCCACTCTTGCCGCCCTAGTTTCCGTCATACCGGTGTTATGTTCCTTGATTTTGCGTTCCTTACGCGGTTGGGTGATTTATGGGACCCCCTTGACAGTTCGCTTTGAATAAAGCTCCTCCAGCAAGGCCCAACCTTGGTTTTACCATTTGCCTCACCACCACCTACTTTTCCCTTGGGAGTCGCTCTCTTGAGGGTCATCTTTATTTTACCCCCACCCCCCCTCGGGGCCAATGCTTCTCTAAGTGTTGGTCCGAACTAGAGCCACTAGCAGCGCCACCTCGAGGGCTGGTTTTAGTTGTACTAGTGTTCATCCGGTGTTGCCCTGAGAACGAGATATGTGCAACTCCTATCAGGATGTCGGCGCATCGGGCGGTCTTGCTGGACTTGTTTTACCATTGCCGAAATGTCTTGTAAACTGGGATTCCGAGATTGATCGGGTCTTCCTGGGAGAAGGAATATCCATCTTGACCGTGAGAGTTTGTGATGGGCTATGTTCGGACACCCCTGCATGGTATAAACTTTCAAGAGCGGTGCCCGCGGTTATGTGGCAGATGGGAATTTGTTAATGTCCGGTTGTAGATAACTTGACGCCAGATACAAATTAAAACGCATCAACCGTGTGTGTAGCCGTGATGGTCTCTTCTAGGCGGAGTCCGGGAAGTGAACACGGTTTTTGGTTATGTTTGACGTAAGTAGGAGTTCAGGATCACCTCTTGATCATTGCTAGCTTCACGTTCGTTCCGTTGTTTCTCTTCCCGCTCTCATTTGCGTATGTTAGCCACCATATTTGCTTAGTCGCTGCAGCAACCTCACCACTTTACCCCTTCCTTTCCCATTAAGCTTTGCTAGTCTTGATACCCATGGTAATGGGATTGTTGAGTCCTCGTGGCTCAAAGATTACTACAACAATAGTTGCAGGTACAGGTTATGCGATGATCATGACGGAGAGCGATGCTTGCTTGTTTTGGGAGTTCTTCTTCTGCTTCTTCTTCGATCAGGGGAAAGGTTCTAGGTCGGCAGCCTGGGCTAGCAGGGTGGATGTCGTTTGAGTTTCTGTTTGTGTTTCATCCGTAGTCGGATGGTGCTCTTATGTAAGATGATGTTGTATTTGTGTGGCATTGTATGCCTTTTGTATGTATCCCAATCTATTATGTAATGTTGATGTAATGATATCGACCTTGCAAAAGTGTATCAATATGCGGTTCTATCCTTGGTGGGACCTTCGAGTCTCTTTAGAATAGTATCGCATATTGGGCTTGACACGGTGGCCCCAGATCTCTTGTGGGAGAACTGGTGGAGCACCGGGCTACCTTGAGGCGTTGCTTGAGGATGTGGCACTCGTGCCAAGCCTGTACGCCTTCGGGCCTTCCTTGTTTAGCTTTTCCTTTCTCCTGCAAATCGAAAAAAAGAAGAATGTACCCTGCAAGGGCGTGTAATGAACTGTGGCTATTATGCCTTTTTATGTTATGGTTGTTGTCCTTGATGCTGGGTTGCAATGTTTGTAATTTGAGCGGGTCAAGGTAGGAAGGCTTAGCTTGATACATGCAGTCGTCCTTCGCCTCGTGAGGGCCTGACCTTGGGTATTTGGCAGGGCCCCAAGGCGTGCGCCCTGCTCCTCCGGAGATACGCCTTGTGCCCTCAGGAGGTGCGGTAGGCAGAGCCATCTTTTGAAGGAAAAGAAAATTTGTTGAGCGACTTACTCCTCCTTACGCGAGCCCCCTGCCATAGGGTGATCTGGATCTGTTGCACCGCATCGCGCTGCCCGAGGGGCACGGACATGACGGGTGCTGTCGCCAGCAGACTCGATCGAGGGCTCCTTGCGAGGATAAAGCCGAAATAACGGGGTTCGGCGTGGTGCGTGCGTGCAAAGGCAGGCCCTGGGCGCACACACCTACCTAGCCCCACGCGCGAGGAGCGCGAGGAGAAGTGGCGGGCGACTGCCACCTCCCTCACGTCCTTAGACCAAAGCAGCTCAGGAGAAAACACACTTGAGAAACCAGCGCTCGCGAATACCAAATCCATTGAAAAACTTACTAAGAAAACCGCAAGCAACTTAAGAAAGCAAATGAATAGCCACGTCCGGCACCTAATCTAGTCTTCTCACCAGCTCGAAGCTAAGTACTGCCACTAGGACGTGGGAGGGAGCCCCCATGAGGCCCCAGGGCGACTCTTAGGTGGCACCGGGGCGTGTACAGCCCCACTCATTATTACGTGAGAGTGTCACGAGCGGAGACCTTCACAGGACGGAGCCTTGCTTCACAGGCCGGAGCCTTTCTTCAGGGGTAGAACTTCCGGAGGTGCTAGATGTTCCAGGCGTTCTGGATGGGGACCCCGTCCTGTGTCTCCAGGCACGCGGCGCTAGGCCTAGAGACACTGGCAACCCTAAACGGGCCCTCCCACATGGGAGAGAGCTTATGCAGCCCCTCCCTGGAGAGCACCTGCCTCAGGAAGAGACCACCCACCTCTAACGTCCTGGAGCGGACGCTACGGCAGTGGTACCGCCGCAGCACCTGTTGGTACCTCGCTGCCCGAAGCGAGGCTTGACGGCGGCATTCCTCCCCCAACACGAGATCCATCCTCCGCTTGGCGTCCTGCTGCGTTTCATCGAACGCCAGGACCCACGTGGCGCGATGCTTGACCTCGTGAGGGAGTACCGCTTCTGCTCCATAGACGAGGAAGAAAGGCGTTTCTCCTGTTGGCTTGGTCGCGATGGTGCGGATGGACCACATCACGGACTGTAGCTCATCGAGCCAGCCCCTGCCGATAGCCTCGAGCTTCTTCTTGAAGGTGCGGGTCTTGAGGCCCCTCAGGACCTCCACATTGGCTCTCTCATCCTGTCCATTGCTCCGTGGGTGTGCCATTGAGGCATAGCAGATCTGCGTTCCAAGGTTAGCACAATACGTTTTGAAAAGATTGCTAGTGAACTGTGAGCTGTTGTCGGTGATGATGCGATTGGGGACCCCAAACGGGCCACGATTCCCTTGATGAACTTGATGGCTGATCCTGTTGGGATGGTGTGCACGGCTTCTACCTCCGCCCAGTTGGTGAACTTGTTGATGGTGACGTAGAGGTATCGGTAGCCCCCTGGTGCCCGAGGGAATGGTCCCAAGATGTCAAGCCCCCAGACCGCAAATGGCCACGTGAGTGGGATCGTCTGGAGGCCCTACGCAAGATGATGGATCTGCTTGGCGTGGAACTGGCATGCTTCACAGGAGCGCATCAGCTCGGTAGCGTCGTTGAGCGCGGTGGGCCAGTAGAAGCCGATGCGGAATGCCTTGCCCACTAGGGTGCGAGACGAAGAGTGGTGCCCGCAATCCCCACCATGTATGTCAGCCAGCAGCTCAAGCCCCTGTTCCCTGGAGATGCACCATAAAGAAACGTTATTGGGCCTCCTGCGGTATAACTCACCATCTTTGATGCAGTACGCGGTGGTCTGGCGGGCCACGCACTCAGCGTCCTCCTCCTTCTCTAGTAGGGTCCCCTGAAGCAAGTATGCCTTGAACTCCTTCGTCCAGCACCCCTCCTCAGGCTCAAGCGCGAGCAGCAAGCGGGCTCCTAAGGGATGACCACAGGCTGGGGCTCCCATCTCTGGTGCCCGTGGCAGGTCCTCCTGAGGTGGTGCTGGAGCCGTGACGTGCGGGACCGCAGATGGCTTGAAGAGCCACTCCTCAAACACCCCTGGCTCCTAAGGGAGCCTGCGAGAGGCTCTTTTGGCGATGTCGTCTGCTTCCTTGTTCATCCCGCGTGGCACATGCTGCAAGTCCACGCACATGAACCGCTTCTCCATCTTGCGCACCTCTTCTAGGTACGCCTCCATGTGTTCATCCTTAGGCGTGTACTCCTTGTTGGAGAAATTGACCAGAAGCTGAGAATCACCTTTGATGGTGAGGCACTTTACCCCTAGCGCGGTTGCGGCCCTGAGCCCAATGAGCAAGCCTTCAAACTCTGTGATGTTGTTCGAGACCTTCTCGCCCCGCTGAAAGCAGAGTTGTACTATGTAGCAAAGCTTGTCCTTAGTGGGCGAAATGAGGATGGCCCCTGTCCCTGCGCCTTGCCGAGCAAACACCCCGTCGAAGTACATGACCCATCCGTTTGGCTCTTCATCTCCTGGAAGGAGGGAGCAGTGCTCGCCTTCTCCGTGATCTAGAGCGTCGGTCCATTCGGCCATGAAGTCAGCGAGGGCCGCGCCCTTGATGACCCTGGTGATACTGTACTCAAGGTCAAACGCTTGAAGCTCAATGTTCCATTCAGCGACTCGTCCGACTGCGTTCAGGCTCCGAAGCACCCTCTCTAGTGGGTATGCTAAGACAACTTTGATGGGGTAGCCTTGAAATTAGTTGCGCATCTTCCTGGAGGCGACTAGAAGTGCGAGCAAGAGCTTCTGTGGCATGGGGTACCATGCCCGGGCCTCCCTCGGTACTATGCTGACGAAGTAAACGGGGTGCTCAACGAGGGAGGAGGCGTCAGCAGCATCTTGTTCTTCATGGGGGCACTGGTCCCCTTTGGCCTCATGAGGCCTGGGCTCCGAAACCTCGATAGACATGGGGCCATCCGTAGCCTCAGGAGGAATATCGGCCGCTGCGCCGGCAGAGACTTCTAATGTTCCATTCAGCAACTCGCCCGGCTGCGTTCGAGCTCCGGAGCACCCTCTCTAGCAGGTATGCTGAGACAAGTTTGATGGGGTGGCCTTGAAAGTAGTGGTGCAGCATCCTAGAGGCGACTAGAAGTGTGAGCAAGAGCTTCTGTGGCATGGGGTATTGTGCCCGGGCCTCCCTTAGTATTGTGCTGACGAAGTAAATGGGGTGCTCAACAAGGGGGGAGGCGTCAGCGGAATCTTGTTCTTCACGGGGGCACAGGTCCCCTTTGGCCTCATGAGGCCCGGGCTTCGGAGCCTCGTTAGCCATGGGGCCATCCGTAGCCTCAGGAGGAATATCGGCTGCTGCGCCGGCAGAGACTTCAGATGGGTCATGTACTTCGACGGGGCGTTTGCTCGGCAAGGCGCAGGGGCAGGGCCATCCTCACCTCGCCCACCAAGGACAAGCTTTGCTATGCAGTACAACTCTGCTTTCAGCGGGGCGAGAAGGTCTCAACATCACAAAATTCGAAGGGTTGATCGCCGAGCTCAGGGTCGCGGCCGCGCTAGGGGTAAAGCGCCTCACCATCAAAGGTGTTTCCCAGCTTCTCGTCGACTTCTCCAACAAGGAATACACGCCTAAGGATGAACACATGGAGGGGCACCTAGAAGAGGTGCGCAAAATGGAGAAGCGGTTCCTGGGCGTGGAGCTGCAGCATGTGCCGCGTGGGATGAACAAGGAAGCAGACGATATCGCCAAAAGAGCCTCTCGCAGGCTCCCCCGGGAGCCAGGGGTGTTTGAGGAGCGGGTCTTCAAGCCATATGCGGTCCTGCACATCACGGCTCCAGCACTACCTCAGGAGGACCTGCCACAGGCACCAGAGACGGGATACCCAGCCTATGGTCATCCCTCAGGAGCCCGCTTGCTGCTCGCGCTTGAGCCTGAGGAGGGGTGCTGGACGCAGGAGTTCAAGGCGTACTTGCTTCAGGGGATCCTACCAGAGAAGGAGGAGGACGCCGAGCGCGTGACTCGCCATGCCACCGCGTACTGCATCAATGATGGTGAGTTTTACCGTAGGAGGCCCAATGACGTTTCTTTACAGTGCATCTCTAGGGAATAGGGGCTCGAGCTGCTGACGGACATACATGGTGGGGACTGCGGGCACCACTCTTCATCCCGCACCCTGGTGGGCAAGGTGTTCTGCAGCGGCTTCTACTGGCCCCTCGCTCAACAATGCAACCGAGCTGCTGCGCTCCTGTGAAGCACGCCGGTTGCATCCCAAGCAGATCCATCAGCCCGCCCAGGGCCTCCAGACGATCCCGCTCACGTGGCCATTCGCCGTCTGGGGGCTGGACATTTTGGGGCCATTCCCTCGGGCGCCAGGGGGCTACCGATACCTCTACGTCGCCATCGGCAAGTTCACCAAATGGGCGGAGATAGAAGCCGTGTGCACCATCCTAGCAGGATCAGCCGTCAAGTTCATCAAGGGTATCGTGAGCCGATTTGGTGTCCCCAATCGCATCATCACCGACAATGGCTTTCAGTTCACTAGCAATCTTTTCAAAACATACTGTGCTAACCTTGGAACGTAGATCTGCTATGCCTCAGTAGCACACCCACGGAGCAATGGACAGGCTGAGAGAGCCAATGCGGAGGTCCAGAGGGGCCTCAAGACCTGCACCTTCAAGAAGAAGCTCGAGGCCTGCGGCAGGGGCTGGCTCGACAAGCTGCAGTCTGTGCTGTGGTCCATCCGCACCATCGCGACCAAGCCAACAGGAGAAACGCCTTTCTTCCTCGTCTATGGAGCAGAAGCGGTTCTCCCTCACGAGGTCAAGCATCTCTCCACGCGGGTCCTGGCGTTCGACAAAACGCATCAGGACGCCACGCGGAGGATGGATCTCATGCTCGTGGAGGAACACCGCCATCAAGCCTTGCTCTGGGCAGCGAGGTACCAGCAGGCGTTGCGGCGGTACCACTGCCGCAGCGTCCGCTCCAGGACGTTAGAGGTGGGGGGTCTTGTCCTGAGGCGGGTGCTCTCCAGGGAGTGGCTGCATAAGCTCTCTCCCATGTGGGATGGCCCATTTAAGGTTGCCAGTGTCTCCAGGCCTGGCGCCGCGCTCCTGGAGACACAGGACGGGGTCCCCATCCAGAACGCCTGGAACATCCAGCACCTTCGGAAGTTCTACCCCTGAAGAAAGGCTTTGACCTATGATGCAAGGCTCCAGCCTGTGAAGGTCTCCACTCGTGACACTCTCACGTAATAATAAGTGGGGCTGTACACGCCCCAGAGTCTCCTGAGAGTCGCCCTGGGGCCTCATGGGGGCTCCCTCCCACGTCCTAGTGGCAGCACTTAGCTCTGTGCTGGTGAGAAGACTAGATTAGGTGCCGGACGCGGCTGTTCATTTGCTTTCTGAAGTTGCTTGCAGTTTTTCTTAGTAAGTTTTTCAATGGATTTCATATTCGTGAGCGCTGGTTCCTCAAGTGTGTTTCTCCTGAGCTGCTTTGGCCTTAGGACGTGAGGGAGGTGGCAGTCGCCCTCCACTTCTCCTCGCGCTCCTACGCGTGGGGCTAGGTAGGTGTGTGCGCCGAGGGCTTGTCTTTGCGCCAACGCACCGCGCCGAACACCGTTATTTCGGATTTATCCTCGCGAGGAGCCCTCGATCGAGTCCGCTGGCGACAGCACCCTCATGTCTGTAACCCTCAGGCAGCGCGACGCGATGCAACAGATCCAGATCACCCTATGGTAGGGGGCTCGCGTAAGGGGGAGTAAGTCGCTCAACAAATTTTCTTTTCCTTCAAGGGATAGCTCTGCCCTGCCACACCTCCTGAGGGCTCAGGGCGTGTCTCCGGAGGGCACAGGGCGCGTGCCCTGGGGGCCCTGCCAAATACCTAAGGTCAGGTCCTCATGAGGCGAAGGACGACTGCATGCATCAAGCTAAGCCTTCCTACCTTGACCCAATCAAATTACAAATACTGCAACACAGCATCAAGGACAGCAACCATCACATAAGAAGGCATAACAGCAGCAGTTCATTACACGGCCTCGTAGGGTACATTCTTCCTTTTTTGATTTGAGAAAGGAAAAGCTAAACAAGGAAGCCCTAATAGCGTGGAGGCTTGGCACCAGCACCGCATCCTCAAGCAGCACCTCAAGGTAGCCCGGTGCTCCACCAGTTCTCCAATAGGAAATCTGGGGCCACCGGTCTTGAGCCCAAGTTCGCCGGCCCCCAGCTTCAGGCTGGGCTCCTCTCCTGCATCACTGGGGCGCCGCAACGGGACGAGCCATCGCCGTCCTCGACACGAGCACGGCGGCACGGAGGCCGGTCGTAGCCACCTCTGCTCGAGCTCTCGTCCGAGGAAGAACTGCCATCGCGAGAGGAGGAGTGTGCATCGCCAAGGCCAAGTTCGCCGTCGCCACCGTCGTCGTCGTTGCTGTCCTCTGGGCAGCACCCCACGCGGCTGCCGTCTCCCCTGAACACCCTCACGTAGAGGGTCGCCAGGCCGTCGTACTTGAAGTGGAGGGTGCACCTTTCGCGCAGGCTACGGGCGCAGGCAAAAGTCTGCCAGCCACGGGTCAGCACCACACTGCCGAAGGCGGAAACCTCGATGCTGACCCACGAGGCTCTGCTGCAGCACCCATCAGCATGCAACTAGAGGCCAGCAAGCCCCAAAGAAGGAAGCTCGCTGGAGAAGAAGCGAGGGAGCCGGAGTGAGGTGCCAGCCAGGTTCTCCGACCACACCACGAACTCGGGGAGCACCTCTAGTGAAGAAAAGCACGACCGAGGTGGGCGCACAATCACGGCGCGCCTTCCTTTTTCATGGGGGCTGCTCCGGCGCCGGTAGCCCCCGCCGCAGGAAGAGGTGCCATCATGGGCGCCCGATGCAACACTGCCTTTGGGGGTGCACGCCCGCGCCCCCTGGATGCTGCCGGAGGGACAGCAGGATGCTGGCGGGGACGGCCACGGTCCCTCTTAGGAGGAGGGGATGCTGGCCCCTCCTTGGGGGCCTTCCCTTTCTCGGCCGTTGAGAATCTCTTCGGCGGCGCTGTGGGAGCAAGACAAAGAGGAAAGGACCAAGCGGGAGCAAGATGAAGGGAAGATAGAAAGGGGGCTCTGCCCCTCTCTCACATTTATAGTCAAGGAAGGCCAACCACCGGCCACCACAACCTCGCGCCATCATGACCCCCTGCATGCGGCATCGACTAGTCAAGTCGAGCAGTTGCCGAGGCAGCGTGGGGAAGCAGAGTCGCCCACGTCCAATCAATCGCCACGCATCGTCAAGGCTGCAGGCGGTTAGGGCCCCCGGCGCTCCACACTTGCCCTTTGGCATCGCCTGGAAGCCAAGTCCGAGCACGCCTTGGGCCTGGGGGCTACTGTCAGCGTCCTGGACTTGGGGGTATCTAGTCCTGCCTGCCTGCGGCCCACCCCGTGGCTCCATCAATGGCCTAGTACGGCCCAGCTTCGACATCAACACCACAAGACCCTCGCGAGGGGCCAAGCCTCGTGAGGTGGACAACGTCAAGACCCCTGAAGGAGTTGGCCTCCTTAGGAGGGCTCCTGAGGGGCGGAGAGATCTATGCAGCTACCTCATGAGGCTTAGTTGACGTGAGCCATGACGACCAAGGCCAGGCGGGCACAGAGCATAGGTTTCCTCTTCGGTGCAAGGGAGGCAAGCCACAGGCGCGGAGTCCCGAGGAATCAGCCAAAGGTTTCCATTCTGGTGCAACAAGACCAAGACCGCCAGGACGGCAGGACGGAGGTCATCTCCGAGCCCACCGCAGCGTCATGACCAGAGGCTTTTCGCAGGTGAAGACTACTTTTCTCAGGATAGACTGTACTACTTGTCCCCTTTCAAATCCCACCATTGTGGAATCCCTTCCCGCTCATATTTGGGAAGAGGACCAAGGCGACTATATATAGGACTTAGCCACCACCATAGAGAGGGATCGAAACCAGAACAAGTGGAGCACCACACCAGTTCAAGAACACCTCACCTACTGAGGCTTGTTCATCCTTTGTACTAGTTCATCCATAGCCCCTCGAGGCAATCGACCACACCACACTAGAGTAGGGTATTAAACCACAACGGTGGCCTAAACTAGTATAAATCTTTGTGTCTTTGTGTATCTATGAGCTTTGCGCGCTAGGCTAGGGAGGATCCCAAGTAGGCAGGCTGGGCAGGTTGAGATCTCTGCACGCACCCCAGTGTTTGAACCTCTCACGGGTTGCCGGATCCCGAAATCCAACAGCTTGGCCCCTCACGAGGGTCTTGTGGTGTTGGTGTCGAAGCTGGGCCGAACCAGGCCGTCCACGGAGCCACGTGGTGGGTCGCAGGCAGGCAGGACTGGATACCCCCAAATCCACGACGCCGACATGTGGTGCCAAGGTAACTGACACGACGCATATTTCCAAACCTCTAGTGAAGATGACTCTGAATGTGAATCCAAACCTAGCTATAAGACAGTTGCTAAAATTGCAACTGAGCAACAAACTGCTATGGAACATATTCAAAAGCTGGAAGACAAAAGCGATGACATGTTGGATGCGGAAATGAATCGAACTCAGTCCTTAATCGAAGATATTAAATGTCTTTGCGTTAAGTGTGAAGAACTTGAAAGTCATCATGAAACTCTCTCAACCTCTCACGAGAAGCTTTCCTACGATTATCTTCAAAAAAAGCAAGACCTTAAGAAACTAAGAGTGTCTCATGAAGATCTTCAAAATGAGAACGATTCACTACTCGACCAACAGATCTGTTCCGCTCAGGTAGAATTTGTTCCACCATGTTTAAAATGTCTTGAGCATGATAATGTTGTCTTTGTTGCTGGATGTTCTACTACTTCTGATGTTGCAATATCTTCAACTGCTGATGTGGTAACTAACCCCTCTACTGAGGATGCCACCACTATTCCTGAAGAGAATGGTCGGTTGAAGACACTACTTGAGACTAGCATGTACAAAAGCCTCAAAGGGCATCAGACTTTGTGCGATGTCCTCAAGATACATATTCAGATTCGAAACCCTAGGAAAGAGGGTGTAGGGTTCAAGAGGAAAATGAACGTTGATGGTTCATACCGGATGCCTGAGCAGTACCCCAAAACCACCTGGGTTGCTGCTAAGGATCCTTGAGTGGAACCATCCACTTTATCTGGCTTCACTTGTGCTAACCCAATTGTCATTGATGAATCCTTTGATGCCAATTATAAACTGTTTAAGAATCAGAATGGTGAAGTGTTTTCCAGGTACATTGGTACTAACTGCAGGAACGGGCCACCCCAGAAGAAGATCTGGGTGCCCAAAAGTTGTCTTGAGAAGCTTCCCGTCAATGTCGTCATGACACCACCTGGGAGGAAGACAAATCCCAGACCAAAGGCATCATATGGCCCAAAGGCTTCATACAGACAGAGGACCACTCATGGTCACCCTAACGCCAATGTTTTGCAGGAGAACCATTATGAGACTCAGAATATGAGTGTGTTTCCTCTAACCGCTATGTTCACAAAACTAAGAACTTTTCTGCATATTCATATGAGTACTATTCTCCTCCTGCGAAGCTATTTGCTAGGGCTCCCAAGCCAAAGTTCTCAGATGCTGCACTTAGACTCATTGCTTCTAAGCCACCCCTGAAGATGTGGGTGGTTAAGAAGAATTAACTTCTCTTGCAGGAAAAGGTCTCCAGCCGGAAATCAAAGACTTCTGACGCCAATGATGGAGATCTAAAACATCTTGTGGGACGCAAGATAAAATGCCCCAATGGTCTTACCATGTATTTCGTTCCAGGGTTCCTTGACGAGCATCCTATCATGCCTAACCAGAATCCAAACTTTGATAATATGCTTTTTCGCTACATGTTTCTGCTTCACAATACTCTTGGGAAGCCTATCCCGCTAACTGCACTGTAGGGTACAACTCTGAAAGCCACTGAGTGGATCATGGACAGCTGAGGGAGTCCTGGATAAGGGGGTATCCGGACAGCCGGACTGTATTCATCATCCGGACAATAGAAGCGTCAATATACAAGACTCAAGACTTCGGCTCGTGTCCGGATGGGACTCTCCTTTGCGTGGAAGACAAGCTTGGCGATCCGAATATTATGTTTCCTTCCTTGTAAACCGACTCCATGTAAACCCTAGCTCTCTGGTGTCTATATAAACCGGAGAGCATGGTCCATAGAAGGCCAATCACAATTACAATCATACCATCATAGGCTAGCTCTTAGGGTTTAGCCTCTACGATCTCGTGGTAGATCTACTCTTGTATTCCACATATCTTCAATATTAATCAAGCAGGAAGTAGGGTTTTACCTCCATCCAGAGGGCCCGAACCTGGGTAAACATTGTATCCCTTGCTTCCTATTACCATCAGCCTAAGACGCACAGATCGGGACCCCCTACCCGAGATCCGCCGGTATTGACACCGACATTGGTGCTTTCATTGAGAGTTCCTCTGTGTCGCCGCTTCGAGGCTTGATGGCGTCTTCAATCGTCAACAACACGTTCCAGGGTGAGACTTTTCTCCCCGGACAGATCTTTGTGTTCGGCGGCTTCGCACTGCGGGCCAATTTGTTTGGCCAGTTGGAGCAGATCGACAGCTTCGCCCCTGCCACCAGATCAGGTTCGGAAACTTGAACTACATGGCGGATATCCGCGAAGACTTGATCTTCATTGGATTCGAGCCTGCGCCAGGAGCGCCGGACAGCCACGATGAGCACGGCCTAGACCTGCTATCAGACAGTGCCCAGGAAATCATCCCCGAAGCAGCCTTGGATCTAAATCTAGGGCAGGTTGCGTTGCCTATGGACGGAGGGCTGGACCCCGCTCCGCAAACCGCACACTTATCGGCGGTAGAGCCGAACACGGGTCCCACTGCTGTGGAGGCCTGTAATCCTGGACCCCCAGACTCATATCCGGCTGTTGGTCCTGGTCCACTCACTCTCGAGCCAGCCGAACCAGGTTGGGCTCCGGTAATGGAGTTTACCGCCGTGGACATCTTTCAGCACTCACCCTTTGGCGACATGCTGAACTCATTGAAGTCTCTCTCTTTGTCAGGAGACTCTGGGCCGAACTATGTCCGGCTGGAGTGGGAAGCAGGCGACGAAGGAATTCGCTGCCCACCCACCACCCACTTTGTCGCCACAATCGATGATTTAACTGACGTGCTCGACTTTGACTTCGAAGACATCGACGGTATGGACGACGATGCAGGAGACTTACAGGAGCCACCGCTCACAGGGCGGTGGACAGCCACCTCTTCATACGATATATATATGGTGGACACTCCAAAAGAAATGAATGGCGATGAGGCAATGGAGGATAACCCCTCCAAGAAGAAAGCAAAGCATGGGCGTCGCCAGCGTCGCTCCAAGCCCCGCCAAGGCAATACCGGCGCCGGAGATGATAATAATCCGAACGGTGCCGACGATGAATACAACCCCGAACAGCCCGCCTTCGAGCAGGCCGAACAGGAAGACGGGCATAACAACCCGGATGAATAGGCGACAGACGGGTATCCGGAGGAGGACAACTACATGCCCCTCTTCAAAGACGAGATTAGCCTCGGCGACGACGAGTTCAGCGTACCCGAAGACCCTGCAGAGCAGGAGCACTTCAAGCGCCGGCTTATTGCCACTGCGAGAAACCTGAAGAAGAAGCAATAGCAGCTCCAAGCTGATCAAGATCTGCTCACAAACAGATGGACAGAAGTCCTGGCAGCCGAGGAATATGGACTCGAGCGCCCCACGGCTGACCGACCGCCTCGAGGTCGGGACAAAACGACATATCAGCCGAAATACCAGCCTGTACCGCCGCGCCGGTTTACTACGGCCCGGGGTAATACTCAGGACCTGCGTGACAAACTGGATAACGTCGCAGGACAACCAAGATCGATCTACGGATCGTGGGGGCGCGCCGAAGCACATGACGATGACCGTCATACCGGATATACTAACAGCAAATCCGGCCGGGCCGAATACAACCAGTCAGACGCAGCCGGACTGCACCGTGACATAGCCTGACAGAGGGGCCGCACACCCCCTATGCTTCACTGATGAAGTGATGGATCACGAATTCCCAGAAGGGTTTAAACCCGTAAACATCAAATCATACGATGGCACCACAGACCCCGCGGTATGGATCGAGGATTTCCTTCTCCACATTCACATGGCCCGCGGAGATGATCTACATGCCATCAAGTATCTTCCCCTTAAGTTGAAAGGACCTGACCGGCACTGGCTAAACAGCCTGCCCGCAAATTCCATTGGCAGTTGGGAAAACCTGGAAGACGCATTCCTTGACAACTTCCAGGGCACATATGTGCAACCTCCGGATGCCGATGACTTGAGCCACATAACTCAACAGCCCGGAGAATCAGCCAGGAAATTCAGGACTCGGTTCCTAACTAAAAAGAACCAAATAGTCAACTGTCCGGACACCGAAGCCCTGGCGGCTTTCAAGCATAATATCCGTGACGAGTGGCTCGCCAGACACCTCGGCCAGGAGAAACCCAAGTCCATGGCAGCTCTTACGACACTAATGACCCGCTTCTGCACGGGCGAGGACAACTGGTTGGCTCGTAGTAGCGCTACGCCACATTCTGGAACTTCATATGTCCGGGACAATAATGGCAAGCCACGGTGCAACAGACACAAGCGACAGAACAACGACGACATCACCGAGGATACGATGGTCAATGCTAGATCAGCGGATCGAAATCCGGTCAGCGAAAGAAGCCATTCAAGCGCAACAATCAAGGACCGTCCAGTCTGGACCGTATACTGGAGCGCTCGTGCCAAATTCATGGCACCCCAGACAAGCCAGCCAACCACACCAACAGAGATTGTTGGGTCTTTAAACAGGCCAGCAAAATAAACGCCGAAAACAAGGACAAGGGGCTGCACAGCGACGATGACGATGAGCCCCGGCGTCCGAACATGGGGGGGCAGAAGAAATTCCCCCCCCCCCAGGTGAAAACGGTCAACATGATCTACGCCACCCACATCCCCAAGTGGGAACGGAAGCGAACACTGAGGGACGTATATGTGATGGAGCCAGACGTCCCCAAATTCAACCCATGGTCAGCTTGTCCGATCACCTTTGATCGTAGGGATCATCCTACTAGCATCCGTCACGGCGGCTCAGCTGCATTGGTTTTAGACCCAATTATAGACGGATTTCACCTCACAAGAGTCCTTATGGACGGAGGCAGCAGCCTGAACCTGCTTTATCAGGACACAGTGCGGAAAATGGGCATCGATCCTTCAAGGATCAAGCCCACCAAAACCACCTTTAAAGGTGTCATTCCTAGAGTAGAGGCCCGTTGCACGGGCTCTATAATATTGGAAGTGGTCTTCGGATCTCCGGATAATTTCCAAAGCGAAGAGCTAATCTTAGATATCATCCCTTTCCGCAACGGTTACCATGCCCTGCTCGGACGAACCGCATTTGCTAGATTCAATGTGGTACCACACTATGCATACCTCAAGCTCAACATGCCAGGCCCGCGCGGGGTCATAACAGTCAACGGGAATATGGACCGCTCTCTCCGTACAGAAGAACATACTGCGGCCCTTGCGGCAGAAGTGCAATGCGGCCTCCTCCGGCAAACTACCAATCTGGCGACGACATCTTCAAGCTCTGTCAAGAGAGGGCGGAACACCCCGCAGCAAGATCAGCAGGCACGACAAGAGCAGGACTAGCAGTCCGGCCTCCGCTCAAATCCCATCAAAGCAGCATTCGTGCTACATGTACACAATTACGCACTCAAAATACCATGGGCACAGGCGGAGGCGTATCAGGGGCTCAGTCAACAGTACGGTATCACTTCATAACCTTTCCATTCACCTTTAAGGACATTGCTTTAGTGCAGCTTCTCCAAAATAGCCGGATTGTTGGACTTACATAGGAGAGGAAACCTAGGTGGCAACAGGCTTTGGGCACAGCAGGAAACACCCAGGTGGAATCTATTTACGATCATTATTCCTGCTTTATCTATCTGTACGCAGCCTGCCCCTGGATAGGATATGTCAAATCATCCTATTTTGTCTCTGCTTAAAGCATACATTGTAAACATACGCTTAAATGTACTATTTATCAATGGGAGACCACATATAGCGTCAGCTTACTTATTTTTATTTGAGCATTTTTTATAAATGTCTATTTCATTTTGCATGTGTACACTTTGGTACGTGTAGTTTGCCAGGGGCTTCTTATGGTACCCCATAATACAACAAGTCAAGTCCGAACACTTTCAACAATGTGGCACCCCGAACTTATAGCATTATATGCATCAGCTCCGAATCATGTCTTGGGTTACGATTGGGATAGCCCAGCTCCCTCGCTTTGGTGCCTTACGTTCCGTTAATTCGGCTAAGGTACCGCAGGGAGAACTACTGCGATTGTGCCCTGGTTCTTCTGGACGAGCACCTCAGTAGAGAAAGCACAAAACTGCCGACATGATGTGGCGAGAGACTGGTCGCTGTTTGAGAGGTCTTAAAATCCTTAAAGATTTTTTCGCTTTAGGCGTTAATTCGGCTTTTTCCGATATAGGCGTGTATAGCGCCCCAATTCGGCCTTCCGGATTCTAGGGGCTTCGCCGAAATTTAAAATCATATACTTCTATGGTAAGTGAAGGTTACAAAGCTGTATAGTCCGATTGCCTGGTTCGCTGCGCTCGACACCTCCTTAAGGGACCAAACATTTGGATAAAGAGTGTCCGGGTTTTCCACGAACACCCCAGTACTAGTTACACGACGGCGGAAGCCGACGACTGGCCTACTTTCATAATTTGATGAAAAACTGCACATAAGGTAATATTTTAAATTACAAAAGCGCTACATAGCGCAAGTAACTTTGTCTTTAAATTACAATCATGACAGAAGTGAATTCATTCAAAAATTAAGTCTTTGCTACATTCATCGGCCACGAGGCAAGCACCCTTCATAACGCCATCATAATACTTCTCGGGGACGCGATGCGGCTTGCCCTCCGGTGGCCCATCCTTCACCAGCTTCTCCGCATCCAGCTTGCCCCAATGCACCTTGGTGCGGGCAAGGGCCCGGCAGGTACCCTCGATGCAAACGGATCGCTTGATGACTTCCAGTCGTGGACAGGAATCCACCATCCGCTTGATCAGGCCGAAGTAGCTGGTGGGAAGAAGCTCGCTAGGCCATATCCGGACTATGAGATCTTTCATAGCCACTTCGGCTGCCTTGTGGAGTTCGACCAACTTCTTCAGTTGGTCACTCAGAGGCGTTGCATGCTTGGCCCTAGCGTACTGGGACCAGAACAACTTCTCCGTTGAGCTCCCCTCCTGGGCACAGTAGAACTCCGCAGCATCTGATATGCTGCGTGGCAGGTCTGCGAATGCCCCTGGAGAGCTCCGGATTTGAGTAAGTAAGAGAAATGCCTCCTCCACATGTTTGCTTTGCATAAAAAGTTTCTTACCCGCCGCTATTTTCTTGGCCTCCTGGATCTCTTGCTGAGCCCTCTCGGCTTCGGCCTTGGCATCTTTTGTATTTGTAAGGGCCTTCGCAAGCTCGGCCTCCTTTGCTTTAAGCTCCCACTCCGCAGACTTGAGCTTCTTGCCGAGCTCCTGGAGCTCTTCTTGTACCTCGTCCACTCGGCCCTTTTCTTTTTTGCGCTCCTTGAGTTCCTAGGCCTCTTTGTGTTCGGCCTCGGACAACGCCTTCTTGAGATGCCACTTCGGTGGCGGCCTCTGTTACCACATCACGACGTCTCGTCGTCAGCATGATCAAATTTTATTTACTATTTATTATATGAGAGAGGGGAATCATTCACCTTTGTTCTCTTCGAGCTGCCTCCTCGCGAGTCCGAGCTCTCCCTGTGCCCGCTCTAAATCCTGCGTCAGGCCGGCGATTTCGGCCGTGCGAGCAGCAGCGGCCAGTAGCACAGCCTGTTTATTTACATTCACACTTATTGTTAGACTCCTGTGGATTATTATTGATCCTCCGTTTGGTTTTTCTTTCCGAACACCAAACAGAGTATCAGGGGCTACTACCTATCGGGTGATGATTTTACACATTTTTACTGCTTACCTCAAAGCCTGTTAGGAGGCTGGTGCAGGCTCCGGTTAGTCCGCTCTTGGCGGACGGAACCTTCTGAATCACCGCACTCATGAGAGTACGGTGCTCTTCTTCTAGGGAAGCGCCTCGAAGCGCTTCCAGCAGACAATCCAGCGCCTGGGGCGCAATGGAAGTCCTTGGTATAGACGGCCCTCCCTCCATAACGAGGGGCTGCCCGCCTAAGTCCGGAACCACTGAAGGCTCCGGAACAGTGTTCGGCTGAGAGCCCGGCTTGCCGTGGCTCTCATCGACACGATCCACGGGGACCTTGAACCCCGCGAGTCCGACGCCTGGGACGCCGCCTTGAGGTGCCTCTAGGGCCACCTCCGCCATCGTCGGGAGCCTTCGGGACAACACCTCCGTGTTGTCCGCAGGACGAGGAGACGTGGTCGTTGGGAGTGAGTTCATTGCTGACTCACTCAAGGACCCGTCTGAAGACGACACTCCCGGATGGGCCCTGGCCGGACTGTAAACAAAATTATGAAGCGAAAATTACGACTGAGTGCGGATACTTACGACCGCACGAGGGGCTTCTTCCTCGGCAGCCACCCTTCCTCGCTATCAGCGATGGTGGCGGAGTAGTCCGGAAGGGATGCTTTTCCCTTCTTGGACGTCCCAGTCTCCCCCACCGGGGCGGCCTTCCTCTTCTTCCCTCCCCGGACACGGGGAGGTGGTGTTTCTCCTTGTTCCTCCCCGCCTCCGCGGGAGGAATCCGCCTCGTCATCATCAGACGACAAGGGTAGGACGGCCTTACGTCGGGGGCCTCTCCTGGCCCCCTGATTCACCGTCTCAGGCCCCCCATTCTTTCAGGACAGGGCAGCCTCTTCTTCTACTTCTTTCCCTTCGGGGGAGGAGTGCGCCTCGTCATCTTCGGATGAGGCTTCCGCGACCTTACTTCGGAGACCTTTTCGGGTCCTCGGGGCCTTCTTGTCGGCCTTCTTCTCCGGCCCCTTATAGGGCAACGGGACCAGCATCTTCGTCAGAAGATCATTGGCCGGGCTTTCCAGCAACGAAGCCGGACTGCCGATCCGCTCCGTTGTCTCTACATAATCCTAAAACAAATATGCACAATCACTTAGGGATTCCCCATGAGTACATTGGGAAGAACCGGACCCGGTGGCGGCCTGAGAACTCACCTGGGTAGGTTGCTGTGTGGCGTGGAGCCCGCGGTCCTCGGTTATGGGAGGAGGTACCTCGGTGGCCTTGAACAACACCTTCCACGTGTTCTTGTGCTTCATGCCATAGAGCCTCTAGAGCGTCCGGTGTTCGGCCGGGACGAATTCCCACAGATTGAATGCCCGCCTTTGGCACGGCAGTATCAGGTGAATGAGCATGACTTGGATCATGTTGACGAGCTTGATGTTCTTGTCCTTCATGCCCTTGACGTCGTTGATGAGTCCGGTCAGCTCTGCACATTCGCCCCATAAAAGGCCCTTCTGTTCCCAGGAGGTGATCCACATAGGGATTCCGGATCAGAACTCGGGGGCCGGCGCCCAGTTGGCATCGCGTGGCTCGGTGATGTAAAACCAACCCGATTGCCACCCCTTCACGGTTTCCGCAAAGGAGCCTTCAAGCCAGGTGACATTAGGCATTTTGCCCACCATGGCTCCTCCGCACTCCGCTTGCTGGCCGCTCACAATCTTCGGCTTCACACAGAAGGTTTGGAGCCACAAGCCGAAATGAGGCTTGATGCGGAGGAAAGCCGCGCACATGACGATGAACGCCGAGATGTTGAGGACGAAGTTCGGAGCTAGATCATGAAAATCTAGCCCGTAGTAGAACATAAGCCCGCGGACGAAGGGGTGGAGTGGAAACCCCAGTCCACGGATGAAGTGGGCAAGGAACACGACCCTCTCGTGGGGTCCTGGAGTTGGAATGACCTGCCCCTCGTCTGGTAGCCGGTGCGCTATGTCTGCGGCCAAGTATCCGGCCGCCCGGAGATTCGCGATATTCTTCTCCGTCGCGATGGAAGCCACCCACTTGCCTCCTGCTCCGTACATGACTAACTATGCGGAGAAGACCTGGACTAGGGCGCTGGAGCTCGAGGGGGCAAGAGTATGCGAGGGGAGGAAGGAGGCGTGGGTAAAAATGAGGAACTCTTATCCCTTTATAGAAGCGGCGGAAGCGGTGCGCCTCCCCACTAGCCTGTTGAGAATCACTTACTTCCCAAGCGCCATGATTGATGGCACAGGGGGACTACCCATACCCGTATTGATGAGAACCCCGCGATAAGGGGACATGATCTTTGCTTTGACAGGACGTGTCAAGGAAACCGCCTCGCAATACGCGTTGTGGCTGGTTGTGAAAAAACGGTTCGAGTAATGACCTGGCCCTAATGGCATGTCACGTCGTCTAAAAAGTTGTCAGCTGGAGTGTCATTCTCTCTACGGTGGTATGTGAAGATCATTTTGCAGATCCACACACGGTCTACATGTTTGATGATAACCTTGGAGTATTCAGAAGGAGGAACCCGCCTTGCAATGCCGAAGACAAGACTGCGCGCCGGACTCGTCGTCATTGAAGAATGGTTCAGGGGCTACTGAGGGAGTCCTGGATAAGGGGGTATCCGGATAGCCGGACTGTATTCATCGTCTAGACTATAGAAGCGTCAAGATACAAGACTCAAGACCTCGGCTCGTGTCCGGATGGGACTCTCCTTTGAGTGGAAGACAAGCTTGGCGATCCGAATATTATGTTTCCTTCCTTGTAAATCGACTCCATGTAAACCCTAGCTCTCCGGTGTCTATATAAACCGGAGAGCATGGTCCTTAGAAGGCCGATCAGAATTACAATCATACCATCATAGGCTAGCTCTTAGGGTTTAGCCTCTACGATCTCGTGGTAGATATACTCTTGTATTCAACATATCTTCAATATTAATCTAGCAGGAAGTAGGGTTTTACCTCCATCGAGAGGGCCCGAACCTAGGTAAACATTGTGTCCCTTGCTTCCTATTACCACCAGCCTAAGACACACAGATCGGGACCCCCTACCCGAGATCCGCCGGTTTTGACACCAACAACAGCGGCTGCACCAACCACATCACTGGTGATCCAAGTCTTTTTATGGATTCAACCCTACGTCCATCTACTAAGAGCCACATCACATTCGCTGACACTGGTAAAAGAAAGATATTGGGTCTTGGTAGAGTTGTTATCTCAAAGGATCAGCACATGGAAAAAGTGATGCTTGTTGAATCCCTTGGATACAACTTAATGTCTGTATCAATGCTCTATGATCTGAAAATGATTGTGATATTTGGAAAATATCGTTGTCTTGTGCTTATGGAATCTGACAAATCTCTAGTCTTCGAAGGCCATCGAAGAGGTGATCTGTATATGGTAGATTTCTCAGAAGGACCACAGCTTGCCGTATGTCTTCTAGCAAAGGCTTTAGAATGTTGGCTATGGCATCGACGGCTAGGACATGTGGGCATGAGGAACCTGTACACTCTCACGAAGAAGAAGCACATCATTGGCATCATGGGCGTCAAGTTCAAGAAGGATCATCTTTGTGGTGCTTGTGAAGTTGGGAAGATGACTAGAGCCAAGCATCCCTCGATGAAAATCATGACTACCTCACGTCCCTTCGAGCTGCTTCACATGGACCTATTTGGCCCTATTCACTACTCAACCCTTACTACCACTGCATATCTCTATGGCTTCGTTATTGTTGATGATTATTCGAGATACACCTAGGTACACATAATTCTCTATAAGACTGAAGTGCAGGATGTCTTCAGATGCTTCGCAAATCGTGCCATGACGAATTATGGCATCAAGATCAAGCACATCCGGAGTGACAATGGCACTGAGTTTAAGAATGTTGGCCTCAACACTTATCTTGATACTTTGGGCATCACACATGAGTTCTCTGCTCCTTACACACCTCAGCAAAATGGCATAGTGGAGCGCAAGAATAGAACGCTCATTGAGATGGCACGGACGATGCTCGATGAATACAAGACTCCAAGAAAATTCTGGGCCGAAGCCATTGATATTGCATGCCACATCATCAACAGAGTCTATCTTCCTAAGTTCTTCAAGAGAACATCTTATGAACTTCTGACTGGTAAGAAGACAAACGTCAGTTACTTGAAAGTCTTTGGTGCTAGGTGCTGGATCAAGGATCCACATCACACATTTAAATTCGCACCGAAAGCACATGAAGGTTTTATGCTTGGTTACGGAAATGACTTGTACACCTATAGACTCTTCAACCTCTTTCACTACAAAGTGGTTGAAACTATAGATGTGCGGTTCGATGAAACTAATGGCTCGCAGAGAGCACCTGCCAAATGTGCTAGATGAAGCTACACTAGATGAAGTTATCAGGCTGATGGGCACTGGAGAAATCATACCCACCTAGAAATAGGCTGAGGATGAGATCATCATTTCTGCACCTAATCAACATGAAGACAATGCTCAATCTGAAGCCAATGGTGATGTTGAAGACAATAGTCAGTCTGATCAAATTCTTTGTCCAGCTCATCCTCGGGTCGCAAATGAAGTCGAGATTGAGAAGATTATCAATAGCATCAATGCTCCTGATCCTCTCACTTGATCAAGAGCTACGCAACTTGCAAACTTCTATGGTCACTTTGCTTTTGTCTTTGTGTCTGAACCCAAGAAAGTCAAAGAAGCCTTCATCGAACCTGAATGGCTTCAAGCTATGCAAGACGAGCTTCAATAGTTTGAGCTGAATAATGTCTGGGAGCTTGTCAACTGCCCTGATCCTCAGAAGCACAATATCATTGGCATGAAGTGGATCTATCGCAACAAGCAAGATGAACTTGGACAAGTTGTCAGAAACAAAGCTCGCCTCGTCGCTCAAGGTTACACACAAGTGGAAGGAATCGACTTTGATGAAACCTTTGCTCCTGTGGCTAGGCTTGAAGCCATTCGCATACTGCTGGCCTATGCTAACCATCACAGCATTCTTCTGTACCAAATGGATGTGAAGAGTGCCTTTCTCATCGGCAAAATCGAAGAAGAAGTGTATGTCGCTCAACCGTCTGGTTTTGAAGATCCAAAGCATCCTGATATGGTGTACAAGATCAACAAGGCACTATATGGCCTCAAACAAGCATCTCGCGCTTGGTATGACACACTCAAAGAATTCCTGAAGAGCAAAGACTTCAAACCTGGTTCTCTAGATCCCACTCTCATCATGAAGACTTATGATGGTGAAATGTTTGTGTGTCAAATATATGTGGATGACATCATCTTCGGCTATACTGATAAGAGATACAGTGATGAGTTTGGATACATGATGCAAGAGCAATATCAGATATCCATGATGGGAGAGTTGAAGTTCTTCCTAGGTCTTCAAATCCGTCAATAGCACAATGGCATCTTCATATCACAATAAAATACATCAAAGATTGCCTGAAAAAGTTTGGAATGCAAGACGGCAAAGGGTACACGACACCAATGCCAACCAAAAGTCATCTTGGCCCCGACGACAGTGGTAAAGAGTTCGATCAAAATGTATACCGCTCCATGATTGGTTCTTTACTATACTTATGTACATCTAGGCCTGATATTATGCTTATTGTTTGCATCTATGCCCGATTCCAAGCGGCACCAAAGGAATCGCATCACCTTGCTGTGAAGCGAATTCTTCGATATTTGGCTCACACCCCAACACTAGGATTATGGTATCCAAAGGGATCATCATTTGCTCTAGTTGAATACTCAGATGCTAATTATGCTGGTGAAAAGGTTGATTGCAAGTCTACATCAGGCACTGATAACCCACAAGTGTAGGGGATCGCAACAGTTTTCGATAAGTAAGAGTGTCGAACCCAACGAGGAGCTAAAGGTAGAATAAATATTCCCTCAAGTTCTATCGACCACCGATACAACTCTACGCACGCTTGACGTTCACTTTACCTAGAACAAGAATGAAACTAGAAGTACTTTGTAGGTGTTGTTGGATAGCTTTGCAAGATAATAAAGAGCACGTAAATAAAAGATAGGGGCTGTTTAGATAAAGATGCAAAAAAAGTAAATAAAGCGAGTGTGGAAAACTGGTGGTAGGAGTTATGAAAGTGTCCCTAAGCAATTGACTACGTTACTAGACCGATAGCAAGTTTTATGTGGGAGAGGCATAAGCTAACATACTTTCTCTACTTGGATAATATGCACTTATGATTGGAACTCTAGCAAGCATCCGCAACTACTAAATATTCATTAAGGTAAAAACCAACCATAGCATTAAAGCATGAAGTCCCCTTTTATCCCATACGCAACAATCCCCTTACTCGGGTTTGTGTTTCAGTCACTCACGCAACCCACTATAAGAGAATCATGAATGTATTGCAACACCCTACAGCGGGAATCCCTCACGCTTGCGCGACACGGAGGGCACAATAGGATAGCAACATAACCACAAGCAAATTAAATCAATCATAGCAATTCATCAACCACCAATAGGACAACAAAAATCTACTCAGACATCATAGGATGGCAACACATCATTGGATAATAATATGAAGCATAAAGCACCATGTTCAAGTAGAGGGTATAGTGGGATGAGGGAGAGTGGACCGCTGGATATAGATGGGGAAGGTGATGGAGATGTTGGTGAAGATGACGACAGTGTTGGTGAAGATCGTGGTGATGATGATGGCCCCCGACGGTGTTCCGGCGCCACCGGAAGCAAGGGGGAGAGAGCCCCCCTTCTTCTTCTTCTTCTTCCTTGACCTTCTCCCTAGATGGCAGAAGGGTTTTCCCTCTGGTCCTTGGCTCCCATGGCGTGGGAGGGGCGAGAGCCCCTCCGAGATTGGATCTATCTCTCTGTTTCTGCGTTTTCAGATTCTACCCCTTCACCGTTTCCTTTATATCTGGAGATCCGTAACTCCGATTGGGGTGAATCTTTCGTCCAGATCTTTCTCATAAAATTAGCTTTCTTGCATCAAAAGAAGAGCATCAACCGTCTTACGGGTGGACCATGAGAGCCCAGGCCGCGCCCAGGGGGGAGGGGGCGCCCCCCTATCTCGTGGCCACCCCGGACACCGTTTCGCGTTGATTTTACTTCCTAAAAATCATAAATATTCCAAAAAAATCTCCATCCGGTTTTATCCGTTTGGACTCCGTTTGATATTGGGTTTCTGTGAAACAAAAAACATGCAACAGACAGGAACTGGCACTGGGCACTGGATCAATATGTTAGTCCCAAAAAATAGTATAAAAAGTTGCCAAAAGTATATAAAAGTTGAATAATATTGACATTGAACAATCAAAAATTATAGATACGACGGAGACGTATCAGTATCCCAAGCTTAATTCCTGCTCATCCTCGAGTAGGTAAATGATAAAAAGATAATTTTTGATGTGCAATGCTACCTAGCATAATCTTGATCATATGTCTAATCATGGCATGAATATTAAGACACGAGTGATTCAAAGCAATAGTCTATCATTTGACATAAAAACAATAATACTTCAAGCATACCAACCAAGCAATTATGTCTTATCGAAATAACATAGCCAAAGAAAGCTCATCCCTACAAAATCATATAGTCTGGCTATGCTCCATCTTCGTCACACAAAATACTCCCATCATGCACAACCCCAATGACGAGCCGAGCAATTGGTTCATACTTTTTAACGCGCTTCAGCTTTTTCAACTCTTACGCAATACATGAGCGCAAGCCATGGACATAATACTATGGTGGTATATGGTGGTGGTTGTGAGGACAAAAAGGGAGAAGATAGTCTCACATCAACTAGGCGTATCAACGGGCTATGGAGATGCCCATCAATAGATATCAATGTGAGTGAGTAGGGATTGCCATGCAACGGATGCACTAAGAACTATAAGTGTATGAAAGCTCAAACTGGAAACTAAGTGGGTGTGCATCCAACTTGCTTGCTCATGAATACCTCGGGCGTTTGAGGAAGCCCATCATCGGAATATACAAGCCAAGTTCTATAATGAACATTCCCACTAGTATATGGAAGTGAAAGCATAGGAGGCTCACTCTATGAAGAACATGGTGCTACTCTGAAGCACAAGTGTGGTAAAAGGATAGTAACATTGCCCCTTCTCTCTTTTTCTCTCATTTTTTTCTTTTTATTTTTCATCATTTTTTTCATTTTTTTTATTTTTTTCCTTTCTTTTTGGTGGGCTTCTTTGGCCTCTTTTTTTTATTTGGGCTTCTTTGGCCTCTTTTATTTTTCATAAAGTCCGGAGTCTCATCCCGACTTGTGGGGGAATCATAGTCTCATTCATCCTTTCCTCACTGGGGCAATGCTCTAATAATGATGATCATCGAACTTTTATTTACTTACAACTCAATATCTCGAACAAAGATATGACTCTATATGAATGCTTCTGGTAGTATACCGGGATGTGCAATGATCTAGCATAGCAATGACATCAAAAAAAAGGACAAGCCATGAAAACATCATGCTAGCTATATTACGATCATGCAAAGCAATATGACAATGAATGCTCAAGTCATGTATATGATGATGATTGAAGTTGCATGGCAATATATCTCGGAATGGCTATGGAAATGCCATAATAGGTAGGTATGGTGGCTGTTTTGAGGAAGGTAAACAATGGGTTCATGATACCGGCGAAAGTTGCGCGGCACAATAGAGGCTAGCAAAGTGGAAGGGTGAGTGTGCGTATATCCATGGACTCACATTAGTCATAAAGAACTCATATACTTATTGCAAAAGCCTACTTAGCCCTCAAAGCAAAGTACTACTACGCATGCCCCTAGAGGGATAGATTGGTAGGAAAAGACCAACGCTCGCCCACGACTGCCACTCATAAGGAAAGGAATCAAAGAGCACCTCATGCTCCAACTTCGTTACATAATGGTTCACCATACGTGCATGCTACGGGACTTGCAAACCCCAACACAAGTATTTCTCAATTTCACAACTACTCAACTAGCACGACTCTAATATCACCACCTTTATATCGCAAAACTATTGCAAGGAATCAAACATATCATATTCAGTGATCTACAAGTTTATGTAGGATTTTATGACTAACCATGTGATTGACCAATTCCTGTCATCTCTCTAAATAGATATAAGTGAAGCAAGAGAGTTTTAATTCTTTCTACAAAAGATATGCCCATGCTCTAACAAATATAAGTGAAGCAAGAGAGTTTTAATTCTTTCTACAAAAGATATGCCCATGCTCTAACAAATATAAGTGAAGCAAAAGAGCATTCTACAAATGGTGGTTTTCTATGTGAAGAGAAACAGGCAATCCAAACTTCAAATGATATAAGTGAAGCACATGAAGCATTCTATAAAGCCATACTCAAAAGATTTAAGTGAAGTGCAATGAGCATTCTATAAATCAACCAAGGATAATCGCATACCAGCATGGTGCATAAAATAAAAAGTGAAAACTAAATGCAAAAGACGCTCCAAGACTTGCACATAATGCATGAACGAAACGAATTCGAAAACATACCGATACTTGTTGAAGAAAGAGGGGATGCCTTCCGGGGCATCCCCAAGCTTATATGCTTGAGTATTCTTGAATATTTACTTGGGGTGCCTCGGGCATCCCCAAGCTTGAGCTCTTGCCTCTCTTCCTTTTCCTCATATCGAGTCATCCTCGATTAGACACTACATCCACACAAAACTTCAACAGAAAACTCGGTAAGATCCGTTAGTATAATAAAGCAAATCACCACTCTAAGTACTGTTGCAAACCAATTCATATTTTGTTTTTTCATTTTGTCTACTAAATATAGCTTTTCCATGGCTTAATCCACTGATATAAATTGATAGATTCATCAAAACAAGCAAACTATGCATCAAAAACAGAATCTGTCAAAAACAGAACAGTCTGTAGCAATCTGAACATTCACCATACTTCTGCTACCCCAAAACTTCTACCAAAATTAGGAAAAATAAACAAGTTGTATAGAAAGACAGAGAAAAAAGAATCAGAACCGTTTGACGTTCCAGATAAAAATGTAAAATCGCGCACTACAGCCAAAGTTTCTGTCCTGCACCGTACAAACCAACAAGCATTGTAAACATCCTAAAGGCAAACCTTAGCACATTATTTTTATAATACAATGGAATTACACAAGGTATAATTATTTTTGTTGAAATTTTTTTGTAATCAAGATTCACAAAGTTTCCGTGAGCATGAACAAAGTTCAAGGCTAGCTCCCACTTCAACAATGCTCGTCTTTCTCACTTTCACTTTCCTTTTTGAAAAGTTTTTAGGTTCCCCTCTTTATTTTTTTTGTTTTTAAACTATATAAAAGCACTCAACAGAAATAAATGACTCTCTAAATCTTCCGGGTTGTCTCCCTGGCAGCGCTTTCTTTAAAGCCATTAAGCTAGGCATATAGTGCTCAAGTAATGAATCCACCCGGATCCCAAGGTATATCAAAGCCAATTTTAATTAACAATGATTTGAAATTTAGTAGTGAGCACAAAGTAACATATATCATGCAACAATGAAGTCTAACTCTCTTCCTATGCATTGGCATGTCATAAAAGAATAATTCATGCACACATAGTAAAGGCCAATGCATAGTATAAGCAGTTTCTTGCAATTTCATAGTATGGGAAACATAGAGAGGTGGAGACAAAGTTCCTCTCTCATAATAATTGCAAGTAGGAGCAGCAAGCACATGCATATTATATCTATAAAAATCATAATGGTCAATGGTAAAAGGCAACCCATCAATATAATCCTTAATAAGCACAAACTTCTCCGATAAAGTGTAGTAGGGAGAATTCAAAAAGATAATAGAACTATCATGCGTGGGTGCAATAGCAACAATTTCATGTTTAACATAAGGAACTATAGCAAGTTCATCTCCGTAAGCATAATTCATATTGGCATCTTGGCCACAAGCATAGCAAGCATCATCAAAAAGGGATATTTCAAACAAATTCAAGGGATCATAGCAATCATCATAGCAATCATCCTTCGGTAAGCACGAAGGGGAATTAAATAATGTATGAGTTGGAGGGTTACTCTCATTAGAAGGTGGGCACGGGTAGCTAATCCGCTCTTCCTCCTCATCTTTTTCATCCAATGAGCTCACAGTTTCATCAATTTCCTCTTCCATAGCTTCCTGCAAAATATTAGTCTCTTCTTGGACAGCGGAGACTTTCTTCATAAAAGCATTAATATAGTAATTGTATTCATAATTTCCATAGCAATATCTAAGCATAGCAAGATTTTCAGGCCTACAACCATCATCATCAAAAGCTTCATACTTTTCAAACAAAGCTTCAATTTCATAAGCAGCCTTAAAAGCAACAAATTCTTCTATTTGTTCCACATCATAGTAATCATATATACCATTAGCATAAGAAGCTAAGGTTTCATTATCATTAAATTTGCATGAAAAGGGAAGGTGTGGAGCCTCCATCCTAGAGCAACAAGTAATATCATATCTCAAGCATAGATTCCAGGCATACCAATGCAATATAATAAATTGATCCCATAATAGTTTCCCTTTTTGTGTCGAGCGATAATCCCTAAAGTATTCACGTTGATCCAACGTGTCTCCCATTATAAAGTTGAATGGGGTTTTCTCAGGATTATCGAAGTAGTACATAATATCTCTCGCATAATGAGAGTTGGGGGTTTTAGGAGTTACCCCATCTACATGAGTAGCAAGTACATCTAATTTTTTGGTATTTTGCGTTCCATATCCATAACTAAAGATAGAGAACAACTTAGAACAGCAAATAAAAATTACTTAGTGATAAAGCAAACAAGCACACACGAGAATATTCACCCCACGCTATGACTCCCCGGCAACGGCGCCAGAAAAAGGTCTTCATAACCCACAAGTGTAGGGGATCGCAACAGTTTTCGATAAGTAAGAGTGTCGAACCCAACGAGGAGCTAAAGGTAGAATAAATATTCCCTCAAGTTCTATCAACCACCGATACAACTCTACGCACGCTTGACGTTCACTTTACCTAGAACAAGAATGAAACTAGAAGTACTTTGTAGGTGTTGTTTGATAGCTTTGCAAGATAATAAAGAGCACGTAAATAAAAGCTAGGGGCTGATTAGATAAAGATGCAAAAAAAGTAAATAAAGCGAGTGTGGAAAACTGGTGGTAGGAGTTATGAAAGTGTCCCTAAGCAATTGACTACGTTACTAGACCGATAGCAAGTTTTATGTGGGAGAGGCATAAGCTAACATACTTTCTCTACTTGGATCATATGCACTCATGATTGGAACTCTAGCAAGCATCCGCAACTACTAAAGATTCATTAAGGTAAAAAACAACCATAGCATTAAAGCATCAAGTCCCCTATTATCCCATACGCAACAATCCCCTTACTCGGGTTTGTGTTTCAGTCACTCACGCAACCCACTATAAGCGAATCATGAACGTATTGCAACACCCTACAGCGGGAATACCTCACGCTTGCGCGACGCGGAGCGCACAATAGGACAGCAACATAACCACAAGCAAATTAAATCAATCATAGAAATTCATCAACCACCAATAGGACAACGAAAATCTACTCAGACATCATAGGATGACAACACATCATTGGATAATAATATGAAGCATAAAGCACCATGTTCAAGTAGAGGGTACAGCGGGATGCGGGAGAGTGGACCGCTGGATATAGATGGGGAAGGTGATGGAGATATTGGTGAAGATGACGGTGGTGTTGGTGAAGATCGCGGTGATGATGATGGCCCCCGGTGGCGTTCCGGCGCCACCGGAAGCAAGGGGGAGAGAGCCCCCCTTCTTATTCTTCTTTCTTGACCTTCTCCCTAGATGGGAGAAGGGTTTCCCCTCTGGTCCTTGGCTCCCATGGCGTGGGAGGGGCGAGAGCCCCTCCGAGATTGGATCTATCTCTCTGTTTCTGCGTTTTCAGATTCTACCCCTTCACCGTTTCCTTTATATCTGGAGATCCGTAACTCCGATTGGGGTGAATCTTCCGCCCAGATCTTTCTCATAAAATTAGCTTTCTTGCGCCAAGAAGAGCGTCAACCGCCTTACGGGTGGCCCACGAGAGCTCAGGCTACGCCTAGGGGGGAGGGCGCGCCCCCTGTCTCGTGGCCACCCCGGACACCGTTTCGCGTTGATTTTACTTCCCAAAAATCATAAATATTCCAAAAAAAATCTTCGTCCGTTTTTATCCCGTTTGGACTCTATTTGATATTGGGTTTCTGCGAAACAAAAAACATGCAACAGACAGGAACTGGCACTGGGCACTGGATCAATATGTTAGTCCCAAAAAATAGTATAAAAAGTTGCCAAAAGTATATAAAGGTTGAATAATATTGGCATGGAACAATCAAAAATTATAGATACGACGGAGACGTATCAGGCACATGTCACTTTCTTGGACGATCTCTTGTATGTTGGTTGTCGGTGTCAAAACCGGCGGATCTCGGGTAGGGGGTCCCGAACTGTGCGTCTAGGCGGATGGTAACAGGAGACGAGGGACACGATGTTTTTACCCAGGTTCAGGCCCTCTTGATGGAGGTAAAACCCTACGTCCTGCTTGATTAATATTGATGATGTGGGTTACAAGAGTAGATCTACCACGAGATCGAGGAGGGTAAACCCTAGAAGCTAGCCTATGGTATGATTGTTGTTCGTCCTATGGACTAAAGCCATCCGGTTTATATAGACACCGGAGAGGGCTAGGGTTACACAGAGTCGGTTACAACGGTAGGAGATCTACATATCCGTATCGCCAAGCTTGCCTTCCATGCCAAGGAAAGTCCCATCCGAACACGGGACGAAGTCTTCAATCTTGTATCTTCATAGTCTTGGAGTCCGGCCAATGATGGTAGTTCGGCTATCCGGACACCCCCTAGTCCGGGACTCCCTCAGTAGCCCCTGAACCAGGCTTCAATGACGACGAGTCCGGCGTGCATGTTGTCTTCGGCATTGCAAGGCGGGTTCCTCCTCCGAATAATTTATAGAAGATTGTGAACACCAGGATAGTGTCTGGCTCTGCAAAATAAATTCCACATACAACCATAGAGAGAATAATATTACACAAGTTCAATCTGCTGACGTATTTTGTGGCGTAACGTCACACCACTACCAAGCCTTCAAATTGTTTTTATTGTTCCATCTCAGCACGTTGAGCGAGGCGGTTTCCTTGGCATGTCTTGTCGAAGCAGAGATCGTGTTCCCCTTATTCCGGGATTCCCATCAATACGGACGTGGATAACCCAACCGCGCCATTGATTGCGGCGCTTGGGAGACAAGCGAGTTTTATCAGGCCGGTGGGGACGCATGTTTCCGTCCGCCCATATAAGGGGATAAAGATCCAACCTTTTTACATGCGCCTTCTTCCTCCTTGACTTATCCATCTCTACGAACTCGAGCTCTAGCGCCCAAGCCCGCACATCTCACCTCAACCTTCTCCAAATATGTCCGGAGCGGGAGGCAAGTGGATGGCCTCCTCCGTCATGGAGGGGCATATCCAGAAGCTGCGCAGCGCCGGATACTTGTCCAGTGACATCGCGCATCGGCTCCCCGATGAGGGAGAGCTCATCCTCACCCCTAGGCCCCATGAGAGGGTAGTATTCCTTCCCCATTTCCTCCGGGGACTGGGCTTCCCACTTCATCCCTTTGTCCGGGGGCTCATGTTCTACTACGGCCTAGATTTCCATGATCTGGCTCCGAATTTTATCCTCAATATCTCGGTGTTTATCGTCGTGTGCGAGGCCTTCCTCTGCATCCAGCCCCACTTCGGCTTGTGGCTCAAGACCTTCAGTGTCAAGCCGAAGGTTGTGAAGGGCAGCCAAGCGGAGTGCGGAGGCGCCATGGTGGGCAGGATGTCCCACGTTACGTGGCTGGAGGGTACTTTCGTGGAAACCATTAAGGGGTGGCAGTCGGGGTGGTTCTACATCACCGAGCCGCATGATCCCGAATGGGCAGCGGCCCCCGAATTCAGATCCAGCATCCCCACACAGCTCACCTCCTGGAAAGAGAGCGGCCGGATTTGGGGCGATCCGGAGGAGCTGACCGGACTCCAAGCCTGCGTCCAAAAGCTGGTGGACAAGAAGCTCAAGCTTGTTAACGTAGTCCAGGTCATGCTCATCCGCTAGATTCTCCCGTGCCAATGACGGGGCTTCAATATGTGGGAGTTCGATCCGGCGCAGCACCAGACTTTGAATGGGCTCTTCAACACTATGTACGAAGAGGTCTGGAAGGTGTTGTTCAAGGGCGCCGAGGCTCCCGCATCCGCTACCGAAGATCGCGGATTCAGCTCGCAGCGTCCAGCTGACGAGGTAAGTGATATTGTCCTTTACAGGACGCTTGTTATTCATAGTTTGACTCTATGCGGGATCTAAACTCCCTTTCCTTTGACAGGATTGGCTGAAGAAGGCCGAACAGGCTATTTGTCCGGCCCCATTGCCAGAGGACCTAGCTGACGCCCGCCTAACGGGGCTGCTGGCTCCGGCACCCCACGTGGTGCCGGAGAAGAAGGCCAAGAAGAAGGCCACGGGGACTCGGAGGAGTTCCCGTTTTCAGGTGCTATCGGACGATGAATATGAGGCCGACTCCTCCCACCAAGGCGAGGAGAAGAAGAAAGCCTCTCCCCAGCGGGGGAGGGAAGAAAAGGAAGGCCTCCCCAACAAGGGAGGCCGAAGGGTCCAAGAGGGGAAAAACTCTTCCCCCGGACTGTTCTGCCAATGCCAGTGACGACGACGAGGACTGGCCTCCAAGGGCCAAGCCTCTGGCGAGATCGTAAGTATCCGGACTCTCGAATAACTTCAAGGTTTTCGTTTTCCGCCACATTATGTCTTTCTAATGCCGCATAAGTCCGCCTAAGGATGATCTCGCCACTTCGTCGAGCGGGTCCTTAGGGGCGTCGGATATGGATTCTCTTCCGACTGCCTCCACCCCCCGTGATGCGGACGATGCCGAGGTGGGATCCCAGGAAGGGACCCACCAGGAGGAGAGGGCCCCGGAGGTGTCGCAGGACAACCTCCCGGACTTTGCACCGGACTCAGCCCCGGAACCCATAGTGGCTCCGGAGTCCGGCGGGCGACCCCTTCGGAAGAAGGGCAAGACCACGACGCCGGCTGCCTCCGTCCAACCGGAGGTGCCGGATAATTTGCTGGAGGCGCTCAACAGCGCCTCCATCGAAGAGGAACACCGCACTGTTATGAGTGCGGTGATTCAGAAGGTTCAGCTCGCCAAGAGCGGGCTGACCGAAGCCTGCAGCAGCCTTCTAACAGGCTTTGAGGTAAGAATTTCAATATATGTAAAATGGTACCGCATAGACAGTAGCCCCTGATGCTCGGTTTGGTGTTTGGAAAGAAAAGCCGGACTGAGGATCTTTAGAAAGATAAACGCATGAGTCATGAAAATATGTCAATATGGGATTGCAGGCTGTGCTGCTGACCTCTGCCGCACTGACTGCGGAGGTCAAAACTTTGAAGGACAACCTCGAGCGGTCTGAGAACGAGCTCGGCCATGCCAAGAAGCAGCTCGAGGAAAAAGAAGGTGAGTAATACCTTATGAAAATTGTACCTTACAGAAAAGGATTTGGTTGCAAGAAAAATGACAAGGATAACTGGGGTATTGCAGGGGCCACTAACGAGGTGGCGACCCTGAATGAGGCGGTGGCCGCGGCCGAACGCAATGCGGCTGCGGAGCGCACCGAGCGAGAGAAATATGAGGCGCGGGTGGCGGAGGTACAGCAAGAGCTCCAGGATCTCGTGAGGAAACATGAGAGCCTGGAGCGTGACTCGAAGACTCGAGAGTCTGAGCTTGCAACGGCTCTTGAGAGTGCCAAAGCCGCTAAGGCCGAAGCCTACAAGGCCCTCCAGGAGATCGAGGCGGTAAAGAAAATAGCAGTGGGTAAGGCATTTTTCATGCAAAGTAAGCATGTGAGTGTTAATTACCTGTCGCTTACCCGAATTTGGAGCTCTCCAGGAGCGTTCGCAGATCTTCCTCGCAGCGTGTCCGATGTTGCCGCATTCTACCAGGCCGAGGAGGGGAGCTCGACGGAGAAGGTCTTCTGGTCTCAGTATGCTGAGGCCGAACATCCGGTGCCCCTTAGCGACCAGCTGAAGCAGCTGGTCGAGCTCCACAAGGCGGACGAACAGGCCATGAAGGGCCTCATAGTTCGGCTGTGGCCTAAGGAGGCCATGCTTGGGAGGTACTTCGGCCTGGTGCGGCGGTTGGTGGATGTGTGCCCGTGGGTTGAAGTCATCAAGCACACCGCTAGTATTGAAGGTGCCCGTCGGGCCCTTGCCCGCGCAAAGGTGCACTGGGGCAAGATGGATGCCCAGAAGCTTGTGACGGACCCACCACCAGAGGGCAAGGAGTATCGTACGCCCGAGGTGTATTATAAGAGTGTGCTGAAGGGCACCCGCACTATTGCGGGTGAGTGCTCCAAAGATGTAATATTTGAGTAGACTCGCATTTTGTTATCCTGTGCGCTGAAAACTTGGTTCATATGTGCTAAGCAATGCTTGTTAATTTAAAATATTACCTTCTGTGCGGCTGTTTATCAAATCTGAGAGATGGCAAGTCGTCTGCTTCAGCCCCCATGCCACGAGTGCTGGCGTGTTCGGGATAAACTCGAGCGCTCTTGTTCCCATTCTTGGGTCCATCTAGGGAGGCGCTCAACACAACGAACAAGGCAACCGGACTTATAATGCTTGAACACTCTCACTTAGCCATAGAATTCTATAATTTTAAATTTCGGCGAAGCCCCTAGTCTTCGGAAGGCCGAATTTGGGGCGCTATCCACGCCTTGGCCGGGCAGAATCCGGCTCCTCGCTCGAAGCGGCATAAGTCTTTAGGGACTCGCAAAGAACCTCTCGAATAGCGACCAGCTCTCGCCTCATCATGACGGTCAGTTTTAGCTTTCTCCACTGAGGCGTTAACCCAGCTCAACTGGGGCGCAATCGCAGTGGTTCTCCCAGTGCTACCTTAGCCGATAAAACGGAATGTAAGGTACCAAAACATGGGAGCCGGGCAAACCCAACTATTGACCCAAGAACATGATTCGGAGCCGATGCATATAATGCTATAAGTTCGGGGTGCCGCACTTGTGAAAGTGTTCGGACTTATCACACCATAACGCGGGAAACATAAGCCCCTAGTGTATTTAGCCGTACCAAAACGTACGGATGCAACATGTCATAGACGAACATATGTGTGAGAAAGAAATGCAATTAGAAGCAAAAATGTGCTGCATTGCTTTATTCAAAAGACTGCTGTAAGTGCAGGACGATACAAGTGGTGTGGTAAGCAAGGGATGGGACTGTTTAACATGTCCCCCTCCAGGGGTAGGCTACGGAATAATGCATAAAACAGATTTAATGCTCATGATGGAGACCACCTGGGTTTTCGTTGTAGCCTTTCTCCTTCCCTGGCTGTTGCATCGCGGGTTCGGCATGTCTGCTGCCGGACAGGGCCTCTGACGAACGGAGTCCTGTAGGTAAAAAATAAAAGGAAAAGAAAAAGAAACGACACACTTAAGAGCCCCTGGTGCGGTTGAGCCGCAGTCTGGGCTTATCGTGGTCGAGCCCCTTGCCCCATGCCCATGGTATCTTCAGAGCGTAATGGAGTACGCGAAGGGTCTGTCTTAATGTTTTACAGGGGCTGGGGTTGGGGCCGCACTGCTACGCCTGCTCGGAACGTGCCAGGTGGTCGTGTTGTAGGTTACTCTGGGCACGCTTAGCTGTGTCCGGCCGCTTAGCAGCCGGACTCGAGAATGGCCTTAAAAGGCTGCTTTGTACTTCTATCGCGAGAGCCGCTGTATGTTCCTCCGTTCGGAGGGAGCGTTCAGTGTTTCCGTTGACCGTGATGACTCCTCTAGGGCCTGGCATCTTGAGCTTGAGGTATGGATAGTGCGGCACCGCGTTGAACTTTGCGAACGCGGTATGTCCGAGCAAGGCATGATAGCCGCTGCGGAACAGGACTATGTCGAAGATTAACTCCTCGCTTCGGAAGTTATCCGGGGATCCGAAGACCACTTCCAGTGTAACTGAGCCTGTACAATTGGCTTCTACACCTGGTATGACACCTTTAAAGGTCGTCTTGGTAGGTTTAATCCTTGAGGGGTCTATGCCCATTTTGCGCACCGTGTCCTGATAAAGCAGGTTTAGGCTGCTGCCGCCATCCATCAGGACTCTGGTGAGATGAAATCCATCGACGATTGGGTCTAGAACCAATGCGGCGAACCCACCATGGCGAATGCTGGTGGGGTGGTCCCTTCGGTCAAAGGTGATCGGGCAAGAGGACCATGGATTGAACTTCGGGGCAACTGGCTCCATCGTGTATACGTCCCTGAGTGCACGCTTCCGCTCCCTTTTGGGTATGTGCGTGGCATATATCATGTTCACCGTCCGCACCTATGGGGGGAAACCCTTCTGTCCTCTATTGTTCGGCGGTCGGGTCTCTTCCTCGTCGTCGCTATGTAGCCCCTTGTCACTGTTTTCGGCAATTAACTTGCCTGCCTGCTTGAACACCCAACAGTCCCTATTGGTGTGGTTAGCTGGCTTTTCAGGGGTGCCATGTATCTGGCACAAGCGGTCGAGAATTCGGTCCAAATTGGATGGACCCTGAGTTGTTCTTTTGAATGGCTTTTTCCGTTGACCGGGTTTAGAGCCTCTGAATCCGGCATTGACTACCGTATCCTCACTGTTATCGCCATTAATGTGGCGTTTGTTTTTGTTGCAACGCGACCTGCCACTACGGTCCTTGATATCCTGACTGCCAGCATTTTTATTGAGGTTGTTGCTGCGTGCTAGCCAGCTGTCCTCACCCGCACAGAAGCGGGTCATGAGTGATGTAAGGGCTGCCATGGATTTCGGCTTTTCCTGTCCCAGGTGTTGGGCAAGCCACTCGTCGCGGATGTTATGCTTGAAGGCCGCGAGGGCCTCGGCATCCGGACAGTCGACGGTTTGGTTTTTCTTGGTTAAGAATCGTGTCCAGAATTGTCTGGATGATTCGTCTGGCTGCTGAATTATGTGGCTTAGGTCATCTGCATCTGGTGGTCGCACGTACGTCCCTTGGAAGTTATCGAGGAATGCGGCTTCCAGGTCCTCCCAACTCCCGATTGACTCTGCTGGCAAGCTGTTAAGCCAGTGCCGGGCTGGTCCTTTAAGTTTGAGTGGGAGATATTTGATGGCGTGGAGATCGTCTCCGCGGTCCATGTGGATGTGGAGGAGATAGTCCTCGATCCAGACCGCGGGGTCTGTTGTGCCATCATAAGATTCAATATTGACGGGTTTAAACCCTTCTGGGATTTGATGATCCATTACCTCATCTGTGAAGCACAGTGGGTGTGCGGCGCCTCTGTACTGGGCGATGTCGCGACGGAGCTCAAAAGAGCTTTGTCTGTTGTGTTCGACCCGGCCGGACTTACTGTGTCCGGGGTGACGGTGATCGTCACGTATCGTGGGGCGCCCATGTGATCCATAGATCGATCTTGATTGTCTTGCCTTATCCTCCAATATGTCGCGCAGGTCCGGAGTGTTCCCCTGTGGCCTTGTGCTTTTCGAGCGATGCCAGGGTACGGGTCTAGTGAAGTGCCTTGAGGCCTCTCTGTCGCGACCACGGGGTGGTCGATCAGCCGTATTGTCTCCTGGTGAAGCGGGATCATATGCCTCCACCTCTAATTGGGGGAGTAGCTTATGTTTGGGGTAGCTTTTGGAGGGGCGTTCGAGTTCATGCTCTTCGGCCGCGAGGACTTCGGTCCATCTGTCAGCTAGCAGATCTTGATCAGCTCTAAGATGCTGCTGCTTTTTCTTGAGGCTGTTTGCCGTGGCCATAATCCTGTGTTTGAAACGCTCCTGTTCGACGGGATCCTCAGGCACGACGAATTCGTCGTCGTCGAAGCTTGCCTCGTCTCCGGAGGGAAGCATATAGTCCTCTACCTCTTCTTCAGCCGCTCTCTCATGAGGGCTGGCATCCCCCTCCTCGTGTGTTGGATCTTGATGGAGTGGGTTGTCTTCGGCGCTATCCGGTGTATTATTGTCTCCGATGCCAGAATCCTCATTCTTGCTATGGCGGTATTTAGAGCGGCGCCGCTGACGCCGGCGCTTGGGCTGTTTCTTGGAGGGGTCATCCTTCGCTATTCCTTCGCCGTTCCCATCCTTTGGGATATCCACCATGTATATGTCGTATGAAGAGGTGGCTTTCCAGTGCCCGGTGGGCGCTGGTTCTTGGTCGTCTCCGGCATCTTCGTCCATACCGTCGATGTCCTCAGAGTCGTAATCTAGCATGTCGGTTAGGTCGTCGACAGTGGCTACCAAGTGGGTGGTGGGTGGGCTCTGAATTTCTTCGTCGTCCGCATCCCAACCGTCCTGGATGCAGTCCGGCCAGGCCTCTCCTAATAACGAGAGGTACTTTAGCAAACTCAAGATGTCGCCAAAAGGTGAGTGTTGAAAGATGTCCGCCACGATGAACTCCATGATCGGCGCCCAATCGGATTCGACTGGAGGGGGCGCGGGAGGTCCGGAGTCCGGCAAGGAGTCCGGCACCTCGGAGTCACGAGCTTCATGGGGGACAAGATCGGTGTTCGGCTCTATCGCCGTAGAGGTTGCAGCCCCGAGGTGGTGTCTAGCCATCCATCCTTGGTCTGCGCAGCTGGCTCCGAGTCAAAGATCGGAGCGGGTTTGAGTGCGGCCTCCAGGGTACTGTCCGGCTGCAGAGCTAAATCATGCCCATCGTGACAGTACGGCACGCTCGGCTGTGGCTCGAATCCGTCGAGGATCAAGTCCCCGCGAATGTCAGCCATGAAGTTCAAACTTCCAAATCTGACCTGACGGCCAGGGGCGTAGCCTTCGATCTGCTCCAGCTGGCCAAGAGAATTGGCCCGCAGTGCGAAGCCGCCGAATACGAAGATCTGTCCGGGGAGGAAGGTCTCACCCTGGACTGCATTGTCGTTGATGATCGAAGAAGCCATCGAGCCTGTCGGTGACGACACAGAGGAACTCTCAATGAAAGCACCAATGTCGGTGTCAAAACCGGCGGATCTCGTGTAGGGGGTCCCGAACTGTGCGTCTAGGCGGATGGTAACAGGAGACGAGGGACACGATGTTTTTACCCAGGTTCGGGCCCTCTTGATGGAGGTGAAACCCTACGTCCTGCTTGATTAATATTGATGATGTGGGTTACAAGAGTAGATCTACCACGAGATTGAGGAGGCTAAACCCTAGAAGCTAGCCTATGGTATGATTGTTTTCGTCCTATGGACTAAAGCCATCCGGTTTATATAGACACCGGAGAGGGCTAGGGTTACACAGAGTCGGTTACAATGGTAGGAGATCTACATATCCGTATCGCCAAGCTTGCCTTCCACACCAAGGAAAGTCCCATCCGCACACGGGACGAAGTCTTCAATCTTGTATCTTCATAGTCTTGGAGTCCGGCCGATGATGGTAGTTCGGCTATTCGGACACCCCCTAGTCCGGGACTCCCTCATTGGTCTTCAAAGAAGTAGAATTGTGTATCACTCTCCACTGCTGAATCCGAATACATTGTTGTTGGATCTTGCTGTGATCAGCTTCTCTCGATGAAGCAAACTCTCAAGGATGATGGCATCAACATGAAGAATGTGCCACCTTCTGTGATAATGAAAGCGCCATCAAGATTGCCAAAAATCCAGTTCAGCACTCGGAGACAAAGCACATTGAGATTCATCATCATTTTCTCAGAGATCATGTCATCAAGGAAGACATTGATATCATTCACGTCAACACTGAAGAGCAACTGGCAGATATCTTCACAAATCCCTTGGATGAGAAAAGGTTTTGTAAGCTAAGGTGTGAGCTAAATATCTTAGAATCCTCAAATGTCTAGTGAGTAGACACAGGTCCTAATGCTTATGCATGTTGATGACTTAGATGTGCAACACACAAAGTAACGTATTTATTCAATCAATGAAGACTTATCCTCTGAGTGTGAATACATAAATGTGGAATTTGACTTCGGAGCGCCACAATAATTATGCGTCGTGTATGGTCTAATACTTCCTATACGGTAGGTAACGCCACCATCACACTTTCTTGAAGATTTTCATTTGGCGTCATGATTGCATTATCTTCACATTTGGATTGTTTTAAACATTGATTTATCTTCAATACTATATATGTGTTCTGTCCTCTGTAGCATTCACTTATAGCTATGTCTTCAAGTTGCTATTTTTCTGACCTAAGTGAATGTGATCGGACCCTAATCCCTTTTGTGCTACTCCCTCAAATTCTTTCTGTCTAGTCATGTGCATTCTATTGACACCTGTCGAATATCTTCGTTGTGTCATTGTCAGCTGAAGATACACTTTAAAAACTGCTTTTAAAGTCTTATCCTTTGCCTGAAAACCGGAGAAGCCAAAACGACCGCCCAATAATCCAGGCATGCGTGGGAACATGGTTCAAGTCGTGCTAAGTTGCATGCATGCCACGTGTCCTTCAGATGTGAACCACCAGGGGCACCTACGTAATTGCGCTGCGCCGCCCTCCTCCTTATAAATACACGCCCATGTGGTCATTATCTCCTCCTCTACCTCGCCATATCGCTCAAACCCTAGCGCCACTGCTAGCTCGTGTCGACGTCGGAGACGAAGCGCTTAGCTGTCGTGACTTCTTCCACGCCGTCCTTGCTACCTCTTGAGCTTGCGTTGGTTTTCCCTTGAAGGTGAAAGGGTGATGCAGAAAAGTAGCATAAGTATTTCCCTCAGTTTTGAGAACCAAGGTATCAATCCAGTAGGAGGCAACGCACAAGTCACCGAATACCTGCACAAACAATCAACAACTTGCACCCAACGCGATAAAGGGGTTGTCAATCTCTTCACGGTCACTTGCAAAAGTGAGATCTGATAGAGATAGATCAACAGTGAAGTAAATATTTTTGGTATTTTTAGTTTATAGATCGGAAAGTAAAAGATTGCAAAGTAGTAGATCGAAAACTAGTAAGATGTAAACGAGTATAATGGAAAAGAGACTCGGGGGCCATAGGTTTCACTGGTGGCTTCTCTGAAGACAGCAAATATTACGGTGGGTGAACAAATTGCTGCCGAGCAATTGATAGAATAGTGCATAGTTATGACGACATCTAAGCCAATGATCATGAACATAGGCATCACGTCTGTGTCAAGTAGACCGAAACGATTCTACATCTACTACTATTACTCCACACATCGACCGCTATCCAGCATGCATCTAGAGTATTAAGTTCATAAAGAACAGAGTAATGCATTAAGTAAGATGACATAATGTAGAGGAATTAACTCAAGCAATATGATGAAAACCCCATCTCTTTATCCCCGATGGCAACAATACAATACATGCCTTGCTACCTCTACTATCACTGGGAAAGGACATAGCAATATTGAACCAAAAGCTAAGCACTTCTCCCATTGAAAGAAATATCAATCTAGTAGGCCAAACTAAACAGATAATTCGAAGAGACTTGCAAAGATATCAAATTATGCATATAGGAATAAAAATAAGAACCAAATAATATTCATAGATAATGTAATCATAAATCCACAATTCATCGGATCACGGAAAACACACCGCAAAAGAATATTACATCGAACAGATCTCCAAGAACATAGAGGAGAACATGGTATTGAGAATCAAAGAGATAGAAGAAGCCATCTAGCTACTTGCTATGGACCCGTAGGTCTGTGGCAAACTACCCACGCATCATCGGGGAGGCAATGGTGTTGATGAAGAAGCCCTCCGTGACCAAATCCCCCTCCGACAGGATGCCGGAAAAGGCCCCTGGGTGGGATATCACGGGTATAGAAGGTTGTGGCGGTGGAGAAGTGGTTTCATGGCTCTCCTGGATGTTTTCAGGGTATAATAGTATATATATATAGGCAAAGGAACTAGGTCAGGGGAGCTACGAGGGGCCCACGAGGTAGGGGGCGCACCCTACCCCCCTGGGCACGCTGTCCTGCCTCGTGGCCGCCTTGCTGCGTCCCCGATGTCATCTCCAAGTCTTCTGGTTTCCTTTCGGTCCAAGAGAGATCATCGCGGAACTTTCATTCCATTTGGACTCCGTTTGGTATTCCTTTTCTGCGGAACTCTAAAATAGGCAAAAAAACAGAAAATGGCACTGGGCTCTTGGTTAATAGGTTAGTCCCTAAAATAATATAAAATAGCATATAAATGCCTATTAAACATCCAAAATAGATAATATAATAGCATGGAACAATCAGAAATTATAGATACGTTGGAGACGTATCAAGACCCCAAGCTTAATTCATGCTCGTCCTCGAGTAGGTAAATGATAAAAACAGAATTTTGATGTGGAATGCTGCCTAACATATTTATCAATGTAATTTCCTTCATTGTGGCATGAATGTTCAGACCCGAAGGATTCAAAACAAAAGTTTAATATCGACATAAAAATAATAATACTTCAAGCATACTATCAAAGCAATCATGTCTTCTCAAAATAACATGGCCAAAGAAAGCTATCCCTACAAAATCATATAGTCTGGCTATGCTCTATATTCATCACACAAAATATTTAAATCATGTACAACCCCGATGACAAGCCAAGCAATTGTTTCAAAGTTTTGATGTTCTCAAACTTTTTCAATCTTCACGCAATACATGAGCGTGAGCCATGGATATAGCACCAAGGTGGAATAGAATATGGTGGTTGTGGAGAAGACAAAAAGGGCCAAGGTTGTCTCATGTCAACTAGGTGTATCAACAGGCTATGGAGATGCCCATCAATAGATATCAATGTGAATGAGTAGGAATTGCCATGCGATGGATGCACTAGAGCTATAAGTGTATGAAAGCTGATAAGAAACTAAGTGGGTGTGCATCCAACTTGCTTGCTCACGAAGACCTAGGGCATTTTGAGGAAGCCCATCATTGGAATATACAAGCTAAGTTCTATAACAAAAATGACCACTAGTATATGAAAGTGACAAAATAGGAGACTCTCTATCATGAAGATCAAGGTGCTACTTTGAAGCACAAGTGTGGAAAAAGGATAGTAACATTGCCCCTTCTCTCTTTTTCTCTCATTTTTTTTATTTGGGCCTTCTTTTTTTATGGCCTCTTTTTTTTCGTCCGGAGTCTCATCCCGACTTGTGGGGGGATCTTAGTCTCCATCATCCTTTGCTCACATGGGACAATGCTCTAATAATGAAGATCATCACACTTTTATTTACTTTCAACTCAAGAATTACAACTCAATACTTAGAACAAAATATGACTCTATGTGAATGCCTCTGGAGGTGTACCAGGATGTGTAATGAATCATGAGTGATATGTATGAAAAAATTATGAACGGTGGCTTTGCCACAAATACGATGTCAACTACATTATCATGCAAAGCAATATGACAATGATGATGCGTGTCATAATAAACGAACGGTGGAAAGTTGCATGGCAATATATCTCAAAATATGGAAATTCCGTAATAGGTAGGTATGGTGGCTGTTTTGAGGAAGGTATATGGTGGGTGTATGGTACCGGCGAAAGTTGCGTGGCAAAAGAGAGGCTAGCAATGGTGGAAGGGTGAGAGTGCGTATAATCTGTGGACTCAACATTATTCATAAAGAACTCACATACTTATTGCAAAAATCTATTAGTTATCAAAACGAAGTACTACGCGCATGCTCCTATGGGATAGATTGGTAGGAAAAGACCATTGCCCGGCCCCAACCGCCACTCGTAAGGAAGACAATCAATAAATAAATCATGCTCCAACTTCATCACTTAACGGTTCACCATACGTGCATGCTACGGGAATCACAAAACTTTAACACAAGTATCTCTCAAATTGACAACTACTCTACTAGCATAACTCCAATATCACCATCTTCATATCTCAAAACAATCATAAAGAATCAAACTTCTCATAGTATTCAATGCACTTCATATTTTTTTTAATTATATCCCTCTTGGATGCCCATCATATTAGGACTAGTTTTGTAACCAAAGCAACTTACCACGCTGTTCTAAAATACTCTCAAATTAATATAAGTGAAGCATGAGATATCAACAATTTCTATAAAATAAAGCCACCGTCGTGCTCTAAAAAGATATAAGTGAAGCACTAGAGCAATATTGCCAAGCTCAAAAGATATAAGTGAAGCACATAGAGTATTCTAATAAATCACGATTCATGCATGTCTCTCCCAAAAGGTGTGTAAAGCAAGGATGATTGTGGTAAACTAAAAATCAAAGACTCAAATCATACAAAACGCTCCAAGCAAAACACATATCATTTGGTGAATAAAAATATAGCCTCAAGTAAAGTTACCGATAGACGAAGACGAAAGAGGGGATGCCTTCCGGGGCATCCCCAAGCTTAGGCTTTTGGTTGTCCTTGAATTTTACCTTGGGGTGCCTTGGGCATCCCCAAGCGTAGGATCTTTCCAGTCCTTATTCCATAGTCCATCAAATCCTTACCCAAAACTTGAAAACTTCACAACACAAAACTCAACAGAAAATATCATGAGCTCCGTTAGTATAAGAAAATAAATCACCACTTTAAGGTACTGTTGAAAACTCATTCTTTATTTATATTGGTGTAATATCTACTGTATTCCAACTTCTCCATGGTTCATACCCCCCGATACTACCCATAGATTCATCAAAATAAGCAAACAACACGCGAAAACAGAATCTGTCAAAAACAGAACAGTCTGTAGTAATATGTAACTCTTGAATACATATGTAACTCTAAAAATCGTACCACATTAGGAAAACCTGAGCAATTTGTGTACCAATCCAAAGCAAAAAGAATCAAATCAAAATCACGTTTCTGTGAATTTTCAAAACTAATTTACTAAGCGCAAAAGTTTCTGATCTTCCACAGGATCAACACAACTATCACCGTAAGCTATCCTAAAGGTTCTACTTGACACAAACACCAATTAAAACTTAAAACCAAATCTAACCAGAGGCTAGATGAATTATTTATTACTAAATAGAAGCAAAAAAAGCAAAGAACAAAAATAAAATTGGGTTGCCTCCCAACAAGCGCTATCGTTTAACGCCCTTAGCTAGGCATAAAAGCGCGAATAGATCTAGGCATTGCCATCTTTGGCATGCAATCCTTAAGTGGCTCTCATAATAGATTCATATGGCAATTTAATTTTCTTCCTAGGAAAGTGTTCCATGCCCTTCCTTAACGGAAATTGGAATCTAATATTTCCTTATTTCATATCAATAATTGCACCAATGGTTCTAAGGAAAGGTCTACCAAGAATAATAGGACATGTAGGATTGCAATCTATATCAAGAAAAATGAAATCTACGGGCACATAATTCCTATTTGCAACAATAAGAACGCCATTAATCCTTCCCATAGGCTTCTTAATAGTGGAATGCGCAAGATTCAAATTTAAAGAACAATCATCAAATTCACGGAAACCTAACACATCACACAAAGTTTTTGGAATCGTGGGAACACTAGCACCGAAATCACACAAAGCATAGCATTCATAATCATTAACCTTAATCTTAACAGTAGGTTCCCACTCATCATAAAGTTTTCTAGGGATAGAAACTTCTAATTCAAGCTTCTCTTCAAAAGATTGCATCGTAGCATCAACGATATGTTTAGTAAAAAGCTTTGTTTTGATTATAAGCATGAGGAGAATTTAACACAGATTGCAACAAGGAAATACAATCTATCAAAGAACAATTATCATAATTAAATTCCTTGAAATCCAAGATAGTGGGTTCATTGCTACTTAAAGTCTTGACCTCTCCAATCCCACTTTTATCAATTTTTGCATCTAGATCTAAAAACTCCGAATCATTGGGACACCTTTTAACTAAACTTGACTCATCTCCAGTCCCAGCTGTATCAAGATTCATATTGGAAAACAAAGATTTAATAGGATTCACATCAATCACTTTTATATCTTCATCATTATTATCATGAAAACTAGAAGAACATTCTTTTATAAACCAATCTTTTTAGCACGCGTCTTAGCGGTTCTTTCTTTGCACTCATCAATGGAAATTCTCATAGCCTTGAGAGACTCATTGATATCATGCTTAGGTGGGATAGATCTAAGTTTCAAAGAATCAACATCAAGAGAAATTATATTGATGTTCCTAGCCAAGTCCTCAATCTTAAGAAATATTTCTTCAATCATAGCATTGAAATTCTTTTGCGAACTCATAAATTCTTTAACACTATTCTCATAATCAGAGGGCATCTTATTAAAATTTCCATAAGAATTGTTGTAGGAATTTCCATAATTATTAGAAGAATTACTAGGAAACGTCCTAGGATTAAAATTTCCTCTATACGCGTTGTTACCAAAATCGTTCCTACCAACAAAATTCACATCCATAGATTCATTATTATTCTCAATCAAAGTGGACAAAGGCATATAATTAGGATCAGAAGAAACACTTTTATTAGCAAATAATTTCATAAGTTCATCCATCTTTCCACTCAAAGCATTAATCTCTTCAATCACATGAACTTTTTTACTAGTGGATCTTTTGGTGTGCCATTGAGAATAATTAACCATAATATTATCTAGGAGCTTAGTAGCCTCTCCTAAAATGATTTCCATAAAAGTGCCTCCCACGGTCGAATCTACAATATTTCTAAAAGCAAAATTCAATCCGGCATAAATTTTTTGTATAATCAACCACAAATTCAAAACATGTGTAGGGCAATTACGTATCATCAATTTCATCCTCTCCCAAGATTGTGCAACATACTCATGATTAAGTTGCTTAAAATTCATACTATCGTTCCTAAGGTAGATGCTCTTAGCGGGAGGAAAATACTTAGAGATGAAAGCATCTTTGGACTTGTTCCACGAATCAATACTATTTTTAGGCAAAGATGAAAACCAAGTTTTATCACGATCTCTAAGCGAAAACGAAAATAGATTCAATTTAACAATATCATTATCCACATCTTTCTTCTTTTGCATATCGCACAAATCAACGAAATTGTTTGGATGGGATGCGGCATCTTCACTAGGAAGGCCAGAAAATTGATTTTCCATAACAAGATTCAGCAAAGCGGCATTAATTTCACAAGATTCAGCATTAGTAGTGGGAGCAATTGGAGTGCTAATGAAATCATTTTGGTTGGTATTGGAAAAGTCACACAATTTGGTATTATCTTGAGCCATCGTCACAAAGCAAGCAATCCAACACACAAGCACACAAGAAGCAAGCAATCCAACACACAAGCACACAAGAAGCAAGCAAAAAGATACGAACAAAAGAGGGGCGAAGAAAAGGCAAAGGTTTTCGAAAATCGTTTTAGAAGTGGGGGATAGGAAAACGAGAGGCGAATGGCATATAATGTAATGCAAGGGAGAAGAGTTTATGATGGGTACTTGGTATGGCTTGACTTGACGTACATCTCCCCCGCAAACGGCGCCAGAAATCCTTCTTGCTACCTCTTGAGCTTGCGTTGGTTTTCCCTTGAAGAGGAAAGGGCGATGCAGCAAAGTAGTGTAAGTATTTCCCTCTGTTCTGAGAACCAAGGTATGAATTCAGTAGGAGACAACGCACAAGTCACCGAATACCTGCACAAACAATCAACAACTTGCACCCAACGCGATAAAGGGGTTGTCAATCCCTTCACGGTCACTTGCAAAAGTGAGATCTGATAGAGATAGATAAATGGTAAAGTAAATATTTTTGGTATTTTTGGTTTATAGATCAGAAAGTAAAAGATTGCAAAGTAGTAGATCGGAAACTAGTAAAATGTAAACGAGAACTTGTATAATGGAAAAGAGACCCGGGGGCCATAGGTTTGACTTGTGGCTTCTCTCAAGATAGCAAATATTACAGTGGGTGAACAAATTACTGCCGAGCAATTGATAGAAAAGCGCATTGTTATGACAACATCTAAGGCAATGATTATGAACGTCCGTGTCAAGTAGACCGAAATGATTCTCCATCTACTACTATTACTCCATACATCGACCACTATCCAACATGCATCTAGAGTATTAAGTTCATAAAGAATGGAGTAACGCATTAAGTAAGATGACATAATGTAGAGGAATTAACTCAAGCAATATGATGAAAACCCCATCTTTTTATCCTCGATGGCAACAATACAATACGTTCCTTTGTGCCCCTACTGTCGCCGGGAAAGGACACTGCAAGATTGAACCCAAAGCTAAGCACTTCTCACATTGCAAGAAATATCAATCTAGTAGGCCAAACTAAACCGATAATTCGAAGAGACTTGCAAAGATATCAAATCATGCATATAAGAATTCAGAGAAGAACCAAATAATATTCATAGATAAACTGATCATAAACCCACAATTGGCAAACACACATCAAAAGAATATTATATCATATAGATCTCCAAGAACATTGAGGAGAACATGGTATTGAGAATCAAAGAGAGAGAAGAAGCCATCTAGCTACTTGCTATGGACCCATAGGTCTGTGGTAAACTACTCACGCATCATCGGAGAGGAAATGGTGTTGATGAAGAAGCCCTCCGTGATCGAATCCCCTCCGGCAGGACACCGGAAATGGACCCTAGATGGGATCTCATGGGTACAGAAGGTTGCGGCGGTGGAAAAGTGGTTTCGTGGTTCTCCTGGATGTTTTCAGGGTATAAGAGTATATATAGGCGAAGGAACAAGGTCAGGGGAGCTACGAGGGTCCCACGAGGTAGGGGGCACTCCCTACCCCCCTAGACACGCCCTCCTGCCTCATGGCCATCTCGTTGCGTCCCCGACTTCATCTCCAAGTCTTCTGGTTTCCTTTCGGTCCAAGAAAGATCATCGCGAAAGTTTCATTCTGTTTGGTATTCCTTTTCTATGAAACTCTAAAATAGGCAAAAAAAAATAGAAACTGGCACTGGGCTCTCGGTTAGTAGGTTAGTCCCAAAAATAATATAAAATAGCATATAAATGCCAATTAAAAATCCAAAACAGATAATATAATAGCATGGACCAATAAAAAATTATAGATACGTTGGAGATGTATCAGTCCTCACGCCGGCCGCGGACCTCGTCATCTCCGCCGCCACCGTAGGTGTCTTCTGTCGCCAAGTTAGGGAATGGGAGATTGGACTGCTCTGCATCCATTCTGCCTCGCCTAGAAGTTCCTCTATGGTAAATAAAACTCAATTTATACTGCCTTTTAGGTCCATCAAATCTGTTAATATCACCCAAAAGTGGTTTCTGAACTTCCAAATCTGGATCTTTCCTATTTCTGCATCTCATATGTTGCAAAGTATGTTAATTTATGCTTCACAACTAGTTAGATTCCTCACTTGTACTTATTCTTGGATTCGTACAAATCTGGAACCAACTCCCTTCAAATAAATGAATGTCTTCGCACTATGAGGTCAATGTCTTCTAAACTGATTTATCTTCAAAATATTCTGAGAATGCATATGACCTCTTCCCCTTCCCTCGCATCTCTAATGTTGTCATAGGTACATGTCCATGGGAGAATCCCTTGGTTCTCATAGTCTCCATTCATTTGCAGAATTCTTACAATGTCATATTGAATCTCCTGAAGCCAGTTCTTGTTTGACAAGTCGACTGAATCCTTTCACTATTCTGAAGCCAATCCGTCTGAATCCAATGGCCACTGCAAAAACTGAAAGGGAAGGCGGCAGGCAACGCCGTGGCAATACTGCACTAGACCTGCCCCCACATATGTATGAGCTCTACAAATCTGATCCAAAAGAGAGCTATACACAACGCAAGAACAGAATCCAATGGATTCGAAGATACCGGGCTGAGCAGTGGTTCAAGTACAACTTTGTGACACCTAAATATGCTGAGAAGAATGCCATCAAGCACCTGTGGGGCGATATTCTTTACAAGAACTTGGCACCAAAGAAAAACCTGAAGCTATTGCTTAGAAGTTCTATCCATGCATGGTCCGAGGACCTCAACCAGAAAATGCCGACCCATCATCTCTTCTATGGTGTCATGATGATGATCTCTTCAAGCGCAACTTCCAGTTTGCCAAGGATTCTTCCAAGTAGAACAAGGAGTTTGGACTCGACTTCAACTCTGGTCCGTCTGCACCAAGGTCAGATGGTGCACGTGAAGCCAATGAAAACAGAATTGGCCCCTTCACAAACTTCGATGGGCTTTTGTCTCACATTGCTGCTGAGAGGGCCACTATGGAGCAATCTGCTGAAGATGCAGACTCTGATGATGCTCCATCACCACCGAAGCAGAAGAAAAAGTCTAAAGCTTCAAGGCCCTCTGTTGCTGCTGCTCCAAAAGCTTCGACGAAGAAGCCATTGAAAATTGCACCTCCTGAAGCCAGTGTGCAATCAGAAGATCTGTCTCGCGTATCCAAGAGGACCAAGAAGACAAAGCCCAAGATGGTTTCTGGGCAGACTCTCACTCCAGTTGTCGTCCTGCGCAATGAGGACAACACTATTGATTTGTCAAGTGATGAAGATCTTGCAGATGATGCTCTAGAATAGCTGATCAAGAGCAAATACGAGGCTAAGATCTTCTAGGATCTGCCTCTATTTTATGCTGACATTCTGAACAACTTCATTGATAAATGGTTTGAGGACCAAAGCATCAATCTTGATGATCTGCAGCTGCCAGTGGACATCAGTGTTGCCTTTCATGGAGCCATTGCAAATGAACTTGCCTTGGCTTGGAGAATCGTCGAGCTCAAGAACAAGATTGACAATGAGAAGGCACACTTCAAGAAGCACTTGCACAAGCTCAGCGTGGCTGATTTGCAAATCTTCAAGAAGATGACGAACGACCTCAAGGATGAATTCAACAAGAAGCGTGAAGAAGCCAAAGGTTCACACGAGAGCATGAAGTATTATGCGCAGAAATGTGTGCAAGCACACAATGAAGCTTAAAATAGAAAGACTCTTGGGCGTCCTGGCATCGATCCTAGGATGGATGCCAATAAAATCAATAAGCCTGCAGAAGCTAATCCCAATGCTCCAAGGTAGAGACAACCAAGCATTGTCTTCCCTGCCAGCATGACTAGCTCGAAGCCAAAGGTCCCCTCTGCCTCTTCTCAACTCAAGAAGACTAGGCAAGCTGAAGATGAAGCCAGGAAGAGGAAGCACACAGATACATCTGATGATGCTCCCTCCAAGAAGAAGTTGAAGACAAAGGGTTCTAAGTCTTCAAGAAAAGAGTGTGATGCTGCCCCAGAGCCCCTCATTGTTGAACCCATCTCTGTTGCTTTACCTGTATCTGCCAATCGCGAGCGCCGCCTCGTAGTCCATGAGCCTACTTCCACAGAGGCTCCAGAAAATGAAGAAGTTCCAGCTACTGACCCCAACGATGCTGAAGACATTGGTCGTGAAGACAATGTGAATGATGATGAAGTCCTTCCTCAGCTTGAACCAACACCCTTGGTATCATCGCCTGCTCCGACGAGCAGCGAATTGATTAGTATTGGTCATCCTCTGACTCCTCGTCCTGTGACGCCAATCACTCAGGATATGCCAATGGATGATGAAGCTATTATGTGCACTCCCCAATGGATGACTCAACAAGAAAGTACTAACGACTTTGATTTCACTATCCCCTCACCACAGGCGTCGCCTTCCTTCTTGAGGCTTCACAGAGGTCCCAGGTCCCAGGCAACCATGTCAAGCATACCAGAGGAGGATGTGCTACAAACTGGCTCAGTAGCATGTCAAGTGTTCCCTGACGCCATCCCCTCTACGACTGCTCAAGAGTCTGAAGCAAAATCTGTTGAAGACATTCCCGCTGCATCAGCCGATGAAGAAAGAGAAGAAGAAAGAGAAGCCACTCCTCCTGCCAGTGATCCAGTCATACAAGCCGAGAATGAGCTTGTGCAAGACCCTCTAGTCGTTGAAGAGATGGAGGTTGAAGCCAATGTGGCTTCCACCAACAACAATACTGAAGCCAATGACACTATCATGGCTGAAGACAATGTGGAGCCCGAAGCCAATGCAGCAACTGACAACACTGAACATCCAATCACTTCTGATGATGCAGTCCCTCCACCAAGGCCTTATTCCATGGAACACGCATTCTATCAAGGCGAGTTGGTAACTGTCAGATGGCCTATAATGGTTCCACCCACTGCTCCCGGGCCGCAATATGATTATCACGTGGAGCAGAGGCCTCAGAATTTGAAGCCAAAGCCAAGACTGCCAAGGCTTCCCAGTGCTGCAACAACACACGACTCGTTTAGTGCGCTCAACTTCAGAGAGCACAACACATTCTTCGACAGCGCCAAGAACCCATACACGAAGCCCAAGATCTCCTCTGACAGGTTTTGGAGTCGACAACAATGAAGCTATTACTCGTACATCCTCTACAACCAAGATCGGATCTTTCCTCATAAGCGTCTGGATTGTGATGTTGTTGCTGGGCTGCCATGCCTTGAAGAGGCACTTGCTTGTTTCAGAGATGTTGGGCTGCTGTCCTTTGTGACTGACAAGTGCACTGGAACGAAGAGCTTCTGCTGCAGTTCTATGCAACCTTGCACATTCGAGGCTACAATAGGGATCCGAAGACTTTGGTCCTTGAGTGGATGATAGGAGATGTTCATCATGAAGCCAAAGCTCGGGACGTCATTGATCTTACTTCCCTGCCCACTCCTGGTGAGTTATATGAACCAGGTTGTCTGCTCTATCAAGATGAACTGCAGAGCATCTTTAGGAAGCCCGAGCCAAACATGAGTCGGATGCTGAGCATGATGAGCCATTGCCCCATGACGCTGAATACCCTAAAGAGTTCTTTGTCGAAGACCTCGAGTACTTGCCCCGCACAGTATATCACATTCTGAGGCGTACTCTATGGATAGTCAAAGGATACTCTTCTGGTGCTAAACTCGAAGGTGCCATGAAGACATTGGTCTTCTATATTGTCAATGGCATAAGATTCAACACTCAGGATTTCTTCGTTCTTCAGCTGGCTGCCTCTGGAATTGATCTGTTTGGCCTGAAGTTCTATGCCCCCTGGGTCATGCGCCTCATCAAGCTTCATTCCTCAGTTGACTATCAACCTTCAACGCGCAATCATGTCGTATTTCTGCCTGATGTTGAAATGTCCTATGAAGCCATCTACTCTGATCCAGCAAAGAAGCCACTCCATCTGCAGAATGTTGAATATCAAAGCTTCACCCAACCTATTGAAGGCATTCACGTACCAAACTCTACTACTCCTAACTATCCCCTGGCTGGCAACTTGCGTATGCCGCATCGCGCCAATACTGAAGCCACTGCCAGTACAATTGCTCAAAGGCCTCGGAAGCGTTCACTTGTCCTCATTGACCATGAGCTTCTAGTGTCTTTGCATCAGAAGCAGGATAAGAATCATGAATGGCTGAAATGCCAAATGCAGAGTGTTCTAGTGGATGTAAATCGCATTCACAATCTGGCCAGCAAGAATTCTTTTGTTGCTCATGAAGCCTGTCGGTGGTCCTGGAAGAGCCTTACCTTGCTTTGCTCTGAAGATGACCTTCGCAAGGATGGCTTCACTGAGAAATTTCAAGTTTGACTCCAGGCCACCACAATCTGCAATTTGGCGTCAAACACCTTCAATTGAAGATTCTGAGTACTCATCTTCGGCTGAAACCGTTGTTGCGAGAGTCGTCGATGAAGAAGACGACACCACTTCACCAGCATTAGCTTCACTACATCAAGATGCTACCCCAGGCCCTTCTGCACCACCTAACTTCAACGTCGACCCTGCTGCTCCAACTTCGTCTCCACCTAGGAATGCATAGAAACTATATGTCTTCAAACCTTTTTGGTCCTTACTGACAAAAGGGGGAGAAGCATATGAGGTTGGTAGTCTTCAAGCGGGTCCATATGGGTGGTTGCCTTAAATTTTGCTAAGTGCTTCCAACTCTCGTTTTTGAAACTATTTGGCTCTTGAGTTGTAACACTTAAACTTGATGGTCGTCTGCTACTTTTGCTACTACGTTGCGATGCGATGATAAATTCCGCAAGAAGTCATTTCACAGACGTCCATTTTTAATTATGCATATCATTGTCCTCAGTACTTTCATATAAGCATATCATTGTCTTCATACATTGAAGATGGACTCCACAAAGCAAAACCTGTCATGTGCATTTGAATTCAAAAGCAAACTACTTATATGCACATCTTCAAGGGGAGCCTCTTTTGATCTATGAGGACAATGCTCACAAAACTAAACTTTCACATACTTTTATCCCCGTTGAAAACTTCAACCAGTTTGTCATCAGTCGCCAAAAAGGGGGAGATTGTAAGTGCATCTAGTTCCACCCCTAGTTGGTTTTGGAGTATTGACGACAAATGTGGTTGAGGGGCTAATGTGTTTGTGAGAATTGCGGGATAATACAGGTAGTAGTCCCTCATTGATTCGGTTTACCTACCAGAGATGACTCCTAAAAATGTGTGAAGACATTGAAGACAATTGTGGTTCGTGAAGATAGTCACGATGAAGATTATGACATGCGAAGATATTCACTTGAAGACTATGTGTAGGATCGAAAGTATGTCTAGAGGGGGGGTGATTAGACTACTTGACCAAATAAAAATCTATCCTTTTCCCAATTTTAGTTCTTGGCAGATTTTAGCAACTTAGCACAAGTCAAGCAATCAACCTACACATGCAATTCTAAGAGTATAGCAGTGGAATGTAAATCATTGCATATGAAGGTAAAGGGGAGGAGTTTGGAAGGAGCAAACGCAATGTTGACACGGAGATTTTTGGCGTGGTTCCGATAGGTGGTGCTATCGTACATCCACGTTGATGGAGACTTCAACCCATGAAGGGTAACGGCTGCGCGAGTCCACGGAAGGCTCCATCCACGAAGGGTCCACGAAGAAGCAACCTTGTCTATCCCACCATGGTCATCGCCCACGAAGGACTTGCCTCACTAGGGTAGATCTTCACGAAGTAGGCGATCTCCTTGCCCGTACAAACTCCTTGGTTCAACTCCACAATCTTGACGGAGGCTCCCAAGTGACACCTAACCAATCTCGGAGACATCACTCTCCAAAAGGTAATAGATGGTGTGTTGTTAATGAACTCCTTGCTCTTGTGCTTCAAATGATAGTCTCCCCAACACTCAACTCTCTCTCATAGGATTGGATTTGGTGGAAAGATGATTTGAGTGGAAAGAAACTTGGGGAAGGCTAGAGATCAAGATTCATATGGTAGGATTGGAATATCTTGGCCTCAACACATGAGTAGGTGGTTCTCTCTCAGAAAATGAATGCTGGAAGTGGAGGCATGTTCTGATGGCTTTCCTCATGAATGAAGAGAGGGTGGAGGGGTATATATAGCCTCCACACAAAATCTAACCGTTACACACAATTTACCAAACTCGGTGGGACCGAATCATAAAACTTAGTCGGACCGATTTAGTTCATAATGTGACTGTTAGGCTTTTCAGTGGGACCGACATGTCAACTCAGCGGGACCGATTCCTTTAGGGTTAGGGCATAACGTAATCTAGGTGAGACCGATTACACAAACTCGGTGGGACCAACTTTGGTAATAAGCTAACCGGAGAGTTGGTTAGGTAAACTCGGTGGGACCGATTCGCTCATCTCTGTGGGACCGAAACATTACGAAAGGGCAACACGGATTTTGCATTGCGAACTCGGTGGGACTGATCGCTCATCTTGGTTAGACCGAAATGTTACAAAGGGAAACAGAGAGTTTGCAATCCCATCTCGGTGAGACCGAGATCCCTATCGGTGTGACCAAAGTGACTAGAGTTTCTCGTAGTGGCTATGTCAAATGAACTCGGTGGCGCCGGATAGATCAAATCGGTGGGGCCAAGTTCGACTCTTGGTTTGAGACATATGTGGATATGAGAAAGTGGTTGAGGGTTTTTTGGAGCATATGAGTAAGCATTTTGAGCAAGCAAGCCATTACGCAATACCTCATCCCCTTTTAATTGTATTGGCTTTCCTGTGGATTCAATGTGATCTTGGATCACTAAAAGTAAAATGTAGAGTCTTGAACTTTAGAGCTTGAGCCAATCCTTTGTCCTTAGCATTTTGAGGGGTCCACATTCCTAATCCATGCCATGACAATCATTGAACTTTCCTGAAATATTCATCTTGAAATAGCATTAGCTCAATGAGCTATATGTTGTTAATCATTACGAAAACCACCAAGGGATAGTTGCACTTTCAATCTCCCCCATTTTGGTAATTGATGACAACATATAGATCAAAGCTTCAACAAAGGATAATAAGATTGAAATACATTGTCGCTTTGATAGGTATGTGATAAGCAAGAGCTCCCCCTAAATTTGTACATTATTTAAGATTTGCTTTTGAATGCAAATGCACAATCGATTAGTATCATGGGTTACTCTTCCATGTCACATACATCTTGGTGGAGCGCTCAAAATGATAGCAATTAAAAGCATGCACTCATCACCAAGCAAAGTGAATGATCATATAGGGATATAAGAGATAATGTCATCCAAACACACATGAAAGTAGCATATGATCAAACACTTGATCATTCAAGTATCTCACACAAGGACATAAGGTATCAAACAAGCATACAATAAAGTTCAACCAAATGAAGTGCAAGAGAGACAAAAATCAACACTCTCTCTTGAAGGCTATGATCTATGCATATTTCTCCCCCTTTGGCAACAAGTTACCAAAAAGTTCAAATATGAATAGTGCTATGCTTCTCTCGGGCTTGGCCTCCGTGAGGTGGTGTAGAAATGACTCCAAGGACGAAGGCTTCAGGTGATGTAGCTCGAGCTGCTGGAGTGGCTGCTGGAGGTGGCACTGAAGCTGTGGCTGCTGGTGCAGATGTAGTTGCTCTAGTATCAGGTACTGGCACTACAGCTGACCTCTGACCTCTTGTTTCTTTCTTCTCCTCTGCTTCCTCCTGGAGCTGCTCAACTATTGTCTGTATCTCAGTGATTTTCAGATCAAGATCATAGAATTTATGTTCAATGATCCTCTCCAAGCTCTCCTGATTCTGAGTCAGGGTGGCCAAGCCCTTCTCAATCCTGAAGGTAGATTGGATCAGAAATCCAAGTTGATCTTGTTTGCCCTTCAAGAACACTTGAGATGTCTCTTCAGCACTTGGCATCTTTGCAGCTTTATCTGCCCTTGCCTTTGCTCTCTTCTCATGTGCTTGCACTGATGAAGGGTCATTCTCATCCATCACAACTGTGTTGTCTTCAAATTCCGGCTTGAGAGGTAAGTGCTCCTTGTCCAACAAGTAAGTGCATGTGCCCATCCTTGAGTTGATGAGCACCTAAATGTGTGGAGCATACCCACAAGACCTTTTTTGATCAGTTGATGTCCTCTTGATTGTCTCTACAATTAGACTCATGACCTTGAATTTTTGAGGGACATAAAAAATGTGCAACAAGTTGATTGAATGTCCTCTTATCATCCTATGATCTCCAGATTTGGGCAATAGAGTATGCCTCAAGATGGTGTTGATAGTAGGCAGACCAGACAACGGATACTTCACTGAGCCCAACTTGTGAGTTTCCAGGGCTTCATCAAGAATTTCCTTGTACATACTTGCCATGGAGTTGTGATCTTTCTTCATCTTGGCATACACGCCCAAATCATCCTCATGATCTTCTGGAGCATTGATCAACTTTGCCCATTCTTCAACAGTTGATTGGTACCTTGTACCTTCAGACATCCACACTATCCTTCTATCTGGATAGAAATGAGCAGTGGAGTAGAATTGCATGATCAGCTCATCATTCCACTTGGTGAGCTTTTGTCCAACAAACTTATCAACTCCACAAGCTTTGAAGCTGTCATATACACCTGGGAAGTGATCTTCATTCTCTCTGATGTATGTCCAGTCAACCCATCTCATGTCACAAATAATTGGCTTCTTGTCAAGCAGAATGGTCTCATAGAAGTCTTGTTGTTCTTTGGTGTGGAACCTGTAGTCCACTGCAGTTCTCCTTCTCACAGCATAAGGATCACACTTCCTCCAAAGTATCAGACCTGCATCCTTCCTGATGCTCATGTCATCTACCACTAGATGGGTGTCATTGTGGTCTGGAATCTTTGGTTTGAGTTTTCTCAGCCCTTGGGCTTCAGCATCTTCTTCTTCAACTTCAGGCACTGGGGCCTTGTTCCTCTCTCCAGCTGGGATGTTTCTGGTGCTTCTCTTGGGTGCAGACTTGGTGTTTTGAGCAGCAGCTTTGGGAGCAGGTTTGGGCTTAGCGGCAGCCCCTGACTTGATTGCATCTCCCATAAGCTTTTGGGACTAGGGTGCTGGTGCAGCATCCTCTTCCTCTTCCTCTTCAGAATCTCTCACCATGGTTGACTTTCCAAGAACTTTTGCAGTTGTGGTTCTTTCCCTCTTCTTCTTGCCATCACCAACTGCTTCACCATCATCTGATTCTAGTGTGAATTTCATGGTTTCTCATGTTGAAACTTTTCTTGGCTTGGATGTTAGCACTCTCCTTGCTGGTGCCTTCTTGTTCATACCAGGCTTTGTGGTAGCAGCAGTGCAATACTCCTTCTTCATCACTTTCTTATTTGAGGTGGCCTCATCCTCAACAGCAACATAATCCTCATCCTCAGAGTCTAAGGTTCTCTTCTTCCTTGCTCTATTGGCTGACTTGGGCAAGTTACTTGGTGTGCTCCTGCTGCCCTCATCATAGCTGCTTGAGGTACTAGTCCCTCACTCATTTGCACTTGCTCTTGAGACTTATTCTGGCTATCACTCTGGTCAGACATCTTGGCAGGCAAACTGACAGCAAACCCTGTGAGTGGATATAGATGAGGTAGAGTAGATGAGCATCACAAAGTGCAGAGATTTTTGCAAAACAAATGAGTCAAAAACTTAGTTTTAGTTCTCCACTGAAATGATTTCGGAGCTACCAAATTGATAAACTCGATGATACCGAAGCAACATTTGGAACCTAAACTAGTAAACTCAGTCAGGCCGAGTCACAGTTCGGTGGCACCGAGATTGCTAGGGTTTCACAAAGAATTGAACACGTTGTCACCTGTTTGGAGTTTTCGGTCAGACCGAAAAGAGCATGTGCAATGACCTAAGCCAAATTGGTGAGACCGATTTCTACGATTCGGTCGGTCCGAGATGAGTTCGGTGGCGAGCTAACCCTAAATTTTCAAATCAAACTAAATCTAAAGATTTTTTCTCTGGATAGATTGAATTCATACGTGGCAAGAATCATGGCATTGTCCTCGTGCTTAGAATCGGAGGTAAATAGAGAGCACAAGGGGTCGAACACATACCCTAGTTCAGCGGGTGTTTGCTACGGCAGCAAAGGAGGAACAGATTCCCGTTGACGGTGGCAGAAATCAGCGGCAGGAGGTCGTTGACGGCAAGGAGGTGATACGGAGACCCAAGGAGGCAGAGCAGGATACGCATGGGCTGAGGGGTTTTGAAGAAATTTCCAAAATCTCACTCGTGGGTATATATATCCCGACCCTGTTGGTGTGACCGAGTGGAACAACTCGGTGGCACCGAGATGCAGAATCGCAAGCGGTTACTGCAACTCGGTGTGACCAAAGTATTCAAATCGGTTGCACCGAGATGAAAACCTAGATCAACTTAGTGAACCCGGTGTGACCAAAATGGATGACTCTGTCAGACCAAAATGCACAAAGAGTTTCTGGAAGTTTAAGTCTATGACGAATCGGGGACTCCGAGTGCTCCTCACAATGAGTGGTTCGAATCTGAATTGATCAAACTTTGTGATGTAGCATGAATAGAGTTTGAGACGAGAAAAGCATAGATAGCTAGAGAAGGTTCTTAGGCATTCTTGTCCATCCACTTGGCAAAAAGAGAGAGAAAAACCAAACAATCAAAGCAACATGTGGATGTCCTTGAATGAGTAAAATATGCAACCAACATTCTCACACAATAAAATGGCAAATGAAGTATGTGGCAAAGCATGCACAAACACTCTAGCATCTATCAAGCAATTTGCGATGACTAGGTCATCTATATATGAGTATATTGACTTAGAGTCAAATGAGAACATTTGATCATAGGTCATACTCATCGTTTAAGCACAATTGGGGTTACCACTTTTACATAAAGCATTGTTGTGTTCACACCATTAGAGTTGCTTTAGCTCAAGTCTTAGAGTAAAGCTCCCCTAGATGTGATATCCCCCCTAAGAGGGATGAACTAACCTTGGGTTTTGTCGATGATGACTTCATGTAGGTGTTGAATATGTGGATGCTCAATGTTGATGTAGATCATTTGGAGCAATCCATTGAAGTGAGTTCCACTTTCAATACCTACACGGGTTAGTCCCACAAGGAACAAACAAGGATATCCATAGACATAGAGTGATGCACACACAAGATGATGTCCATGAAAGCATTAGGTTACCTTGTCCCTTGTCTTACCAACAAGAGGGTTTGTGACTCCATGAACTAGTGCAAGATGCGGAAGTTGTTTGCACTTATTCTTGCCAAAATGATATGAGTGAAGTGTGTTGGCGGAGTCACCCTCGAGAACTCTCTAGTTCTTCTTCTTCGGGATCCACATCATCTTGATGGGAATCCTTGGGGTTGCAGTCGTACTTGATGAAGCAGAACTTGATGTAGTCTTGGGAACCCACTTGACCAAGGCCTTGGGAGCTTCTTCAAATGCATCAATCTCCTCTTGAAGCTTATCCTTGCCTTTTTGCTTGTGGTCTTGTGGTGGAAGATCATCTTGAGCTTGTGTCCCTTGGAAAGAAGTAGGATAATAATTCTCTTGTTGAGGAACAAACTTCATCTTGGGGTATTGATCTTCTTCCCACTCAACTCCATTGGCATTGAACTTTCGTTCAAAACCAACACCTTGATTTTTCCGGTGCCTTCCTTGCTTGCGTACAATTTCCTCAAATTGCTTACTTCTGGCAAGGCTCTTGTAAACACCTTTCTCTATAATTCCCTTCAATAAGCTATTTTCTTGCTCAAGTGTAACTTGGCTAAGAGAATCATTAGTGGAATCAAGAGAACTACTAGAAGCAACAACATTGGATTTAGCATGATTATTGTTACTACAAGAGTAAATGCTTGGCAATGTAAGAAGAACTTTTCTTGTGAAGATCATCATTGATTGCCTTTAAAAACTCATGCTCTTGCTCTAGGTTGAGCTTTTCAAAGCGTAACTTCTCATGAGTCTTTAAAAGTTCTCGATGATCTTCCAAGGTAGTTTCATGAGCTAACTTAAGAGTATTTAGCTCTTTAGTTAGACGCTCAATCTTCTCCTTATCAATGTCATTCATTTTATCTTGATTAGCATGATTACTTGATGTTTCATCATAGTATTCATCACTAGAGTTGTCAACAAGTAAATCATCATCACCTGACAAATCATCTTCATCACTATTGAAATCAACATACCCGGGATGTGATACCTTTGGGATTTTAGCCATGAAGCATCTTCCAACCTTCATTTGATGCGGAATCGAAGCCGGATACCCATTCACCAACTTGACCTTGATGTCTTTGCTTTGTGTAGCTCTTTGATGATTTGTCCTTCATTTATGAATCCTTGCTTCTCCGGGAGGTTCTTCGTTCATAACGATCATCTCTACTCCTTCTCTCTCTTGTTGGTGATTCTTCTCTTCTACTTCTTATTTTAGGTGAATCTTCTCTCCTTTTGTAGGGAGTCGTACACTCGTTGGAGTAGTGTCCAGGTCTTCCACAATTGTAGCAATTACATTCACGACTCGAAGATCTTTTGTCATTGTATGACCTCGACTTGGAACTTCTTTTCTTGCTTCTACTCTTGTAGAACTTGTTGAAGTTCTTCACCATTAGGCTCAATTCTTCATTGAAGGTTTGTTTCTCACTTGATGATATAGGAGCATCACATGAGGCTTTGTAAGCACCACTTGACTTGTTGTGAAGTTCCTCTTTATCCTTGAGTGACATCTCATTATCAACAATTCTTCCAATGACTTATGTTGGTTTGAGATCTTTGTAATCTGGCATCATTTGGATCAATGTGCACACAGTATCATATTTCCATCCAAGGCTCTTAGGATCTTCTTGATGATGAATCTATCGGTCATCTCATCACTTCCTAAGCCGGCAATCTCATTTGTGATGAGAGCAAGCCTAGAGTACATTTCAGCGACACCTTCACCATCCTTCATTTTGAACTTGTCAAGTTGACTTTGAAGCACATCCAAGTTGGATTCCTTGACAAAGTCGGTACCTTCGTGCATATCAATCAAAGTATCTCAAATTTCCTTTGCATTCTCAAGATGGCTGATTTTGTTGAATTCTTCGGGGCACAGTCCGTTGAAGAGAATATCACAAGCTTGAGCATTGTATTGCAGCATCTTCAACTCTTCCGCGGTAGCTTCACAGTTCGGTTCTCTCCCATCGAAGAATTCACCTTGCAAGCCAATACACACAATAGACCAAACGACGGGGTTATGTCCAAGAATATGCATTTTCATCTTATGCTTCCAACTAGCAAAATTAGTACCATCAAAGTAAGGACTTCTAGGGTGGTAATTTCCCTCGCTAGACGCCATCCTCTCCTAGGTTGTGAAACCAAGGCTATGATCACCAAAAGCTATGGAAATCAAGGCAAATGGAGATCGTAGCTCTGATACCACTTGTAGGATCGAAAGTATGTCTAGAGGGGGGTGATTAGACTGCTTGACCAAATAAAAATCTATCCTTTTCCCAATTTTAGTTCTTGGCAAATTTTAGCAACTTAGCACAAGTCAAGCAATCAACCTACACATGCAATTCTAAGAGTATAGCAGCAGAATGTAAATCATTGCATATGAAGGTAAAGGGGAGGAGTTTGGAAGGAGCAAACGCAATGTTGACACGGAGATTTTTGGCGTGGTACCGATAGGTGGTGCTATCGTACATCCATGTTGATGGAGACTTCAGCCCATGAAGGGTAACGGCTGCACGAGTCCACGGAGGGCTCCACCCACGAAGGATCCACGAAGAAGCAACCTTGTCTATCCCACCATGGCCATCGCCCACGAAGGACTTGCCTCACTAGGGTAGATCTTCACGAAGTAGGCGATCTCCTTGCCCGTACAAACTCCTTGGTTCAACTCCACAATCTTGACGGAGGCTCCCAAGTGTCACCTAACCAATCTAAGAGACACCACTATCCAAAAGGTAATGAATGGTGTGTTGTTGATGAACTCCTTGCTCTTATGATTCAAATGATAGTCTCCTCAACACTCAACTCTCTCTCTCATAGGATTGGATTGGGTTGAAAGATGATTTGAGTGGAAAGCAACTTGGGGAAGGCTAGATATCAAGATTCATATGGTAGGATTGGAATATCTTGGCCGTAACACATGTGTAGGTAGTTCTCTCTCAGAAAATGAATGTTGGAAGTGTAGGCATGTTCCAATGGCTTTCCTCACGAATGAAGAGAGGGTGGAGGGGTATATATAGCCTCCACAAAAATTCTAGCCGTTACACACAATTTACCAAACTCGATGGGACTGAATCATAAAACTCGGTCGGACTGATTTAGTTCATAATGTGACTGTTAGGCTTTTCGGTGGGACCGACATGTCAACTTGGTGGGACCAATTCCTTTAGGGTTAGGGCATAACGTAATCTCGGTGAGACCTATTACACAAACTTGATGGGACCGACTTTGGTAATAAGCTAACCAGAGAGTTGGTCAGGCAAACTCGGTGGGACCGATTCGCTCATCTCGGTGGGACTGAAATGTTACGAAAGGGAAACAGGGAGTTTGCATTGCGAACTCGGTGGGATCGATCGCTCATGTCGGTTAGACCGAAACGTTACGAAGGGAAATAGAGAGTTTGCAATCCCATCTCGGTGAGACCGAGATCCCTATCGGTGAGACCGAAGTGATTAGGGTTTCTGGAAGTGGCTATGTCAAATGAACTCGGTGGCGCCGAATAGATCAAATCGATGGGGCCGAGTTTGACTTTTGGTTTGGGACATATGTGGATATGAGAAAGTGGTTGAGGTTTTTTTGGAGCATATCAGTAAGCATTTTGAGCAAGCAAGCCATTAAGCAACACCTCATCCCCTTTTAACAGTATTGGCTTTCCTATGGACTCAATGTGATCTTGGATCACTAAAAGTAAAATGTAGAGTCTTGAGCTTGAGAGCTTGAGCAAATCCTTTGTCCTTAGCATTTTGAGGGGTCCACATTCCTAATCCATGCCATGCCAATCATTGAACTTTCATGAAATATTCATCTTGAAATAACATTAGTTCAATGAGCTATATGTTGTTAATCATTACCAAAACACCCAGGGGTAGTTTCCTTCTCTTCTTTGTTGAGTCATAGGAACCACTGTACTGTTAAGTGGGGTCCAAGTGAACAAAGTCAGAGTGACTTATGTGATGCTCAACCAAATCCTATGTCTTCGAGCGAAGACAATGAGAGCAAACCTTATCCAGAGCTGGATGGGTCAGCTTTGCTTGTAGCCAAGCCAAGTTGTCGCGTGTGTTTGAAATCCGACCGTTGGACACGTGTTGTTCCTTAGTGACCCAGGGTCATTTCGGACATATCAGGTCCGGTTGCCACTTGGCTATAAATAGCCTACCCCCTACACCATAAATTGGTGGCTGCTTAGAGTTAGTGCACGGCTTTTGTCGTTTGAGAGCAACCCACCTCCGATGCATTTGAGAGAGAGATTCTTGCGAGGACTAAGCCCAAAACACCCAGAGCCAAAGAGTGTTAGGCATCACTGAAGTCTTTCTGTCCGCATGATCTGAAGACTTGTTACACTTGAGGAGTGTGAATCCTCCAACCCGTTAGGTGTCGCGTTCTGAGCATCCAAGAGTCATTGTGGTTTGCCGGTGAACAAAGTCTGTGAAGGTTTGGAAGTCTACCTTGAAGACTTACCAAAGTGATTGGGCAAGGACTGGGTGTCCTTAGCTCAAGGGGAATAAGGTGAAGACACGGTTTTCTGAGTTCAATCTCAGCCTCCCTAACCAGACGTACAATTGTCACAGCAACTGAAACTGGTCTACCAAATCCTTGTCTTCACCAAGCAACTGGTTCTATCCCCTACTCTCATTACTCTTCAATTTGTCTTGGTAAAGTCATTGCTTGCCTGCCTGATTCATTGACTTCACTGTGTGAAGACTTATATCTGTTTGCTTCGTACTGTCTTCCATCCTGATCTTGTCTACCTAGCTGCAGTTAGTCTTTGTGCTTTCACTGTATTGTATGCTTGTCTAATGCTTGCCTAGTGTAGCTTTCGTTCCGCTGCTTACTATATAGGTTCAGTTTGCTTGTTTGTCTACAAAGCCACCGTGTTTTGAAGACTCTCATAAAAATCGCCTATTCACCCCCCTCTAGTCGATAACTAGCACTTTCAGGAAGAAACAGTAAATACAAAGCAAACATATGTGTAGCGAGACAACAAGCAGAGCCAGGGGTGTTCTAACGCAGTACTACACGATATAGGTGAAGGGGGAAACATCCGGGAATATTTTCTCGGTGTTTGGCATTTTCGGACAGACGAAACGGAGAGGGCAGTTTCATGTTCGCTATGCTAGGGACGTGTGACAGACGAACCGACTGCGTATCCGAATTCGACATATTTTTCTGAGAAACTTTCCTATATAAATCATTTTCATCTGAGTTACGGATTATTATATATTATTTTTCAAAGTTTTAATCGATTTTCTAATATTATTATTATTAAATTAATACATAAAATGAATTGATGCGTCAGCCTGACGTTATCATGACATCAGCAGTCAACTGGGAGTTGACTGGGTCTAACTGACGTGGGGAACCCCTGTCAGTGACTTAGTTAATTTAATCGGGTTAAGTTTAACTAATTTAATTAATTAACTAGCATGGGCCTACCGGTCAGTGTCTAAGTAAACTAACTAGTTAACTTAATTGTTTTAATTAGATTAGGGGGTGGGCCCCAATTCTTAGCGACCGGGGGAGCCCAGTCAGCTGCTTTAACCGAGTCAATGTGGTCATTGGGGTCAGCAGGCCACTGGGGGCCACCCGTCAGCGACCGAGGGAGTGGCCCCGACCAGCCCACGTCAGCGCGACCGGCGCTTCACTGTCGACGACCAAATACATGGCGGCGCCTTGCCGGAGTTTGTTGGAAAATGTGTACATGGCACGGATCCGTGCGCGCTTGGGTTCCTTCGAACGAGCGCGAAGAGGTGCATCTGGTGCAGTGGCGGAGCTAGACAAAAATGTTTGGGGGGGCCAAAAGACAAAAAAATCTGTAGTGAGCAAGTCCATTTAGAGTTCTCGCAAAGAAAATACTGCTACTGAGAGAACAATTTATAATGTGTATCCTCCAATTCAATCAACCACTAACCAAGTGAGAGAGAAAATTGTAGTGCTATTACATACACAAAAAAACCACTTTATAATGTCGTCGTCACCGGACGCTCGTATACGACGAACAAAGCTGGCTAGCTGCTTGATGTATTCCGCCGCCGGACGCTCGTATACGACGCAACCAAGACACGCGCACTCGACACAGAAGACTCGATGGGTTATAGCAGCAGGAGCTGGTCGTTCCTGAGATTTTTTTATTGCTTTGATCTGGGTTATTAATTACAAAGGGTAGATTACATTGTATATTTATAATAGTCCAAGCCTAGCTACACCTAACCTGATTGGTGATTGATTCCAAACCGTGCCGGACTGGAATAACACATCGTGGTTAACTCTAACAAGTATAAGCCGCCGAACTGTCTGCAGGCCCAGTAGTACGTATAGTAGTTAGAAAATTGTTTGGGCTGGGGGGGCCGCCCCCTCAGCTCACAACGTAGCTCCGCCGTTGATCTGGTGGTGTGGGCGATTTGTCCGGGGGTGGTCGGAGATGTTGCCGGTGTTGAGCCGTGGCGGGGACCGGAACAGGAGATCGTCGGGGATGGTATTTGGGCACGGATGCGAGCGAGCTAAAGGTGCTGGCGGCATCGCGGCGATGCGCTGAGCGAGTTGTCGTGCTTTCCCAGCCACGAAACAAGCGGCAGCAACGGCGACAAGCATCGTGGCGTAGCGGCAATGGCGGGGACAACATAAGGAGCGAGCGACGGGGCGGCAAAGGAGAGAGGGAAGAGGGAGGTGCTCACATGGCGCCTGTTGTTGAGCAAAGTGGGCGCGGGGAGGGGTTGCTGTAGTCGCAGTTGACGACGAGGTCGCCGACATCCCAGGTAGAATAAGGCGGCGGAGAGGGTGATCCAGAGGCGGCGAGCTCGAGGTTGGGGTCGGGGAAGACAGAGCGGAGCACGGCGGTGCTCGTGGACGCGTCGGAGGGACTTGGCGAAGGCAGTGGTCGTGGTTAGCACGACGGCGCGGCCATGGGCGTGCTCGGGCGTTGCAGATCTGGAGGGGGGAGAGCGAGGGCCAAGTGGGCGAGGTGAGTGGAGCGCAGGGGAGAGGACCGAGGCGTCCCGGGGCCTTATCACCTGGCGACGCCGGCGAGCTCGTGCGGTGGGGCGCGCTCGGCCATGCCCCATCGGTTGTACAGGGGAGGGACAAGGCGACCGGGGGGAGGCAGGCTGAGCCGGCCCAGGTGGGTTAGGTCTAGGGGGCACGGCGGTTTTGTTTTCTTTTATCTTTTTTATTTTAACCTTATAAAATACTACCTCCGTCACATAATATAAGAACGTTTTTTAGACTAGTCCCATAATATAAGAACATTTTTGACACTGACACTACTAGTGTCAAAATCATTCTTATATTATGAGACGGAGGGAGTAAACAATTAGCTCCTACATTAGTGATCGCAGATATACCACAACCACTAAAAGTTTTGTGCCAAATAAAACACTTTGCATATTTTTACCATTTTAAAAGGCATTTAATTATATGTTTTAGCCACTGTTTTATTTATTTAGTGCATTTAAATAGTTTATGAAAAATGTTGGTTCACCACCATTATTAACAAATGATTAATGGACAATTCTTGAACATTTTAGTTTTGACATTTGAAAACCTTATAGTTTGATTTGAATTTAAATTTGAATTTGAACGGGTTCGAATCAACGCGAGTTTATCATCAGGAATCATGGTAATGTAGCATCATTAGCAGAGGTTTACTATAGCTTAATTATCCGGGTGTCACAGTTATTTTCATGCAATTTGAGGTGGGTTTGGCATGTCTGGTCCGACGTGACGGACGAGCCGGGGCACACCTATGCCGCCCCATATCCGCCCCAGATTTGGGCTGGATATGAGGGGTGCCGGTCAGCCTAGGTGTGAAGGGTTGGTATGGGGTGCTCGTGGGGTCGGGGTTTTGTGACCTGACAGTGACCGGACCGTCCGCCTAGACGTATGAGGGGGGGGGGGGTGTTGGGGAGCTTGGATGTAGATGATCTTATTGCTCTTATGAGAGCATCTCTAGAAGATCCCCTGAAACGCCCCTGACCCAGAAATTTCCGGTCGATAATGCTATTTTGAGCTTTTTGTTGGCCCGAACAACCATCGCATATCTGCCCGGCCAGGATAAAATATCCGGCACACCGGATAAGGACCCCCTCACCCACTGTATGAAAGGTACCGGGGGACATATAGGGTTATCCTTCGGGACACCCTTCGCCGCTAGGATTAGCCAAGTCTGGCGAGCAATTTCTCGCCCCTCTCTGCACTATTTTGTCAAAGTCCAGCAGATCAATGGTCTTCTGACCCGGTCGCGGCCGCCACAGCCTCCCGCATACGATGCGGAGGCCAGAAGCTCGAGCAACATCGTGCCGCGGAGCGACGAGGAAGATGAGCGCAAGGCGGCACGGCCCAAGTAGGCGTGGAACCGTGGCCGGCTCTCCACATCGAGGACGCCCCACATTGCAGCGAGCTCGATCCATGAAGCCTAGGGTTTTGGGTTTCATTTATCTAGAGTTTGGTTTGTAATTTGTATGAACTCTGTTTGTTCTTTGTCTTCGTTTGTAAATTGTGTTTGATGAACTGCTGCGTGATCTCTGAACAAATTCTCCCGCGAAGTAGGTTTTCAAATTACCCAGTACCGTTAAGCGAATCGGTTTCGCCTGACGAATTTGAAACCCGTAAAACATGCTAGAGATGCTCTCAAGCAAATATGCGCATAATATTAACTTGTTTTTGCACTTACCAATCGAGGAAAAGAATCCGCCCGCTTGCCGTGATAGTAAAAATTCGGCAGGTGGGTGCCAAAATTATCCATCAATTGCGGGCAGGGATGTCGCTGGCCCAAGATGGGCAACCATGAATCCCTGCAAGTGGTGGGGGCACCAGGCGGTTGCCACACAGCCGGTTGGGCCTTCTCTCTCTTGATGCCTTTTTAGGATAATCCGTACATTGCACGTCACTTTTTAAGATGCAGATGACAGTACGCCATGCATGCATGCTGCCTGCAAGCAATTGCGACAGCAAATTTCTGCATCTGCGCACAGTAGTACTCCTCTTGTTATTGCAGTAGCCCTGTCGGTCACCCCCACAGGCACAGACAGCTTTCTCACTCAATCTTTGATGACCCACCCACGCCTCCTGAGTTGGCAGATCCACGCGAGACGGGGAGGAAGCTCCTCTGAACGTACGGCGCCTACCGTTAGGCCACTGACAGATGGGTCAAGTTTCAATCGGGCCCATGAGTCAGCGACGGAACGGCACCCTGCCGCACGGCAGGGGATCCTCGTCCGCGAGACGCATGCACTGCACTGATGTTTGCGCCTTCTTTGCGGGTTACCTTTCCTTTGGTGGAGGTAGCAATGCTGCGCGCTTGTCTATCTCACAGTGGCAGAGATTTGTCTGGCTTTTCACCTTTTCCGTGACTGTCAAGGCCTTACAGTGACGAGGTTGGCCAAATTGTGACATCTGCAAACTTTGCAATAAGGAGCAAGAAACGGATGCCCACATTTTTTCCAAGTGCCGCTTTACAATTCGGATATAGAAGTCTCTCATTGAGAGGCTTGGTCTCGCGCACATAGATACATCCGAGTGGCACACGGATGAATCCGTCTACGAATGGTGGGACAAGAAAACCGACAATCGCAATCCTAATCGGCAAGCTTTGGCCTCTCTCACCATGCTTGTTTCCTGAACCATTTGGAATGAAAGAAATGCACGAGTGTTTCGTCATAAGAGTGCGCCAACAACCATTCTTTTCACTGTCATTATCGATGAGGCCAAGCTTTGGGTGACCGCGGGTGCAAAAAAATTAAGAGATATTTTTATGGGCGAGTAATTGTCATGCCGTATTTGTGGGTGTTGTAAAACTCTAAACTCTATTCTCTTCTTATTTAATTGATGAGGCAAATCTTATGCCTCCGTTTCAAAAAAAAGGCCTTGCAGCGTGCAGCAGGCCCAGGATTGTGGGGAACACTCAGCCTTGGTCAGACCATGCACCAGCAGGGCCCACTAGTATAATTGTGAATATGGGTAGTATTATTAAAATACTACTCTACTCGAGTAGTACTTCCAGCAGTGGAAGTAGCAGGAAGCAGTGGCCGTAGGAAGAAAAGGAGATTGCAGTGCATGCATGCTCTGTTGTCATGTCATGCAGCCCGCCCTGCCCAGCGCGCGGTGGCCTTCGGACAGACGGCTTCCTTGCACCGTCATGCTTGCATGCAGTACGGCTGACGTGCGGGCATGGCCATGGCGCGCTGCTTGCTTGGAAGCAGTTGCGGCTAGCTGATTCTGCAGTTCCATGTCGCCGTTCGTGAAAAGTTTTGCTTGCATTTCTTTTTCTTTCAATGGCAATTAGTACCGTATAAAAATATGGCCTTGGAGTATGCACTCTACCTCCCTGCTCGGTGACCTGTGAGCAATGGATGCAGTCTTCCTACCGCTCATTTCTTTGTGCAGAGCATGCGTCTAGTCATGGCACGTAGTACCAATCAGGCACGCATCGAGATTTTCATTTGCCACACATGCCGACGCACTGTACCATGACGGGGGCACCGCACGCATGTGGTGGACCGGACCGGGCGGATCGATCATTGATGGACGGATGTTACATCTACGAACCGGAGCGAGGACAGAGCGCGAAAGCTAGGACAGCGGAATCCGAGCGCGGGCACGCCCAGCTAGGGATCGAGCGGTCAGTGTCAAAATCCCAAAAGACGCACGCAAGGATGCTCGGTTGGAAGGAGAGAAAGGGAGAGAGCTGGGCACATGCTCGCATGGGACGCGTCTGCGCAGCTGCTGTGGTGCGGTCTCCGACGGGCGACGGACGGGAGGAGCTACCGTGTCAGACAGACAAAAGAGTGCAGGTGCCAAGCTGCCTGCTCGACCAGGGCATGTATAGTACTCACACTGGCCACTACTCTACCCTGGTGGTGGTGGTGGTGCCTTTGCCCCGGTGGTTTTGGCACGGTGAACCACACCGTCCACGCCCAGCACCGTCTCTGCCGGGCAAAGCGCCACGCCCTGGTGGTGGTGGCGAATGGAGATCATCATCATTCATCAGACGAGGGAAGTAGAGTGGCTGGGCGTGGCGCTTTGCCCGGCAGGCGCAAAACCATACTGATCAAATTGGTCATCGCATGTGCCTCCTCAATCACCGCTCTCCTCTGACGCATCCACGTGGTTTGGCTAAAACATCGGTCGTACGAGTACGTAATTACTGTACCGCTACTACGAGATGCCGCATGTTTGGGAGAAAGAAATTGATTTAAGAACCAACATTCAATGGTATAATCCGATTACATCTTAGCTCTAATCCATTGTGTGGCTACGTTGCATTATTACTGATGAGTGAGTCTCGCTTGTAGGTGCACAGATGTTAAGAGCAACTGCAACACGGCCGCGACTCATTATGTCCGCGCACAGCTGTTTGGGTGGCAACGAACACAAACCGCGGTCTGCGTGCCTGATAAGCGTAAAACCTGATTCCTGGTATCACATCTAGGACTAGCTCAAGTGTTGTATGTGATCATGTTTTTCGGATCTTGGGATACTGTTAAGTGTGATGATAGTCCCAAAACAACATTAAGAATATGATGTTGGAAGAACAATCATATTGAAATGACCCAACTTATTTGTTATACTTTGAGATACTATCGTCACAAGTTAATTGTTATAACATAGAGAGTTAACGTATGCTTTGGTTCCTATGACGATGAGAGTATCGCAGTCACTTCTTACCGTATGATGGACTTTAGGGTTGCTCAAACGTCATTGATACGTCTCCAATGTATTTATAATTTTTATTGTTCCATGTTATTATAGTATCAATCTTGGATGTTTTATATGCAAATATATATCATTTTTTGGGACTAACCTATTAAGTAGGGGGTGGGGTTAATTGAACGGGCCTTTCCAATGTACTCGAGGGAAGGTAATTTTTTGGGACGACGAGGAGGCGAGGGTGGAGTGTCGGCTGGAGCAGTCGGCCCTGGGGATGCGTGTTTTCTTCGCCTCGATCCCTCCCCATGACTTCGAGAAGATGCTGCGGGTGTCGGCAACCATGTTGTCGGTACTAAAAATGGCAGACCACTGGTAGGGGCCCCGAGCTGTGGATTTCGGATCGATGGGTAACCGGGAACAAAGGGGATGGTATTTACCTAGGTTCGGGCCCTCCCGAAGAGGTGAAACGCTACATCCTGCTTTGATTGTATTAATGATGATGTATCGAGCACATGCTTGATCTACCGCGAGATCATATGTTGTGTTCTAACCCTAAGGTGAGTAATGATGAATCTGTCTCTACGGACTGAAACCCCTCAGTTTATATAAGGACTTGGGTATCTAGGGTTACACATGGTCGGTCGCCGGCTGTGAAAACACATGCCAATAGCTGAAGCAATCCTTGGGGTACACGCCATGTCTTCAGCAGTGTCCATCTTCACCACGCCAAGGTTCGAGGCTTCCGGAGTTCTTCCTTATGAGATCAGTGGGCCATAAGCTTGGCACATTGAGTGCGGGCCAACTAGGTCGGTACCCCTTGTTGGAAATATGCCCTAGAGGCAATAATATTGTATTATTATATTTCCATTATTCATATTTAAGAGTATATATTTCATGATATAACTGCTATGATCCTGGAATATGTGATTCACTGGAAAACTCATATGCACGTGTGGAATGATAAATGGTCAAACAATAGGTTCCCAGTCCAGCCTCTAGGGCTGGCTCAAGTGTTGTTGGTGATCATGTTTTCCGGATCTTAGGATATTGTTAGGTGCAACGATAGTCCTAAAAATATTGAGGGTATGACGTTAGAAGAACGACCATATTGAATCGACCCAATCTTGTATGTTATACTTTCTGATCATATCGTCTAAAATCATCTGTTATAACATGGAGTGTTAGCATGTGTACTTTAGTTCCTCAGACCATGAGAGTGTATCGGTTACTTATTACCAAACGGTGGACTTTGGGGTTGCTCAAACATCATCTGTAACAAGGTGATCATAACGACAACTTTCAGGTTCACCGGAAAGTTTCACAAGTGAACGAACAACTCAAGAGTGGGATTTGCTCCTCTGGCGATGGAGAGATATTCATAGGTCCCTCTACGTGTGATGGCATCCATCATCGTCTGGCCAGACACAGGTGACTACGTCATGGGGATGCCGGAACATGTCAACGAGAAAGAATAACAAAACCGGTAACGGGAGCAACGGTATAATGGGCATGGTAATGACCAAGGAGGATACCGATGCACACTGGGTTTTGTAAAGTATCGCGAAGCGAAGGGAACGTCACATGATAACCAAAGGTTCACTCGAATATCATTCGTGTAATCATAGGGACCGATATGGGTGTCCACTGTTCTGCTATCGATCATTAAACGAAGGGGTTTCATTCATGTCTATGCTTTACCGAACCTACGAGGTCACAAGCTTGAGGTAATCATGATATGCTGAGTGTTAGTAGTACGGGAGTGATGAGAATATATTCGTGAAATAATTTCATTAACAACCGAAATAGTTTCAGGTTCCGGAAGCGTTTTCGGGTCACTAGAAGGGTTTTGGTGAATATCGGGTAATACCGGGTATTACCGATTAATTAGATATAGGTGGAAAATGTTTCTGGCGATGTTAATAT